>NC_052347.1:5088678-5166178 GCF_016432855.1 Salvelinus namaycush | reverse complement strand
TTGGAGAGGAGCCGGAGGAGAGACAACGATACAGGTGGGAGGGCCTTTGATATGCAGTAGATGATGTGGCCGGGCCCCTGGGTTTTTCCTGACTACCTGATCTGACCAGGAAGAACTATTGACCCTTAAAGTAGCAGTACTTAATCACTTCAGTTTGTGTCCCTTTCTCTTCTCCCGTCCCCCATCCACCCATCCGTCCAGCTCTCAGACCAGTGCTACGGAGCGAACAGTGGGTCTCTGGATTAAAAGCGTGTCAGCGTTTGGAACCTCTGTAAAGCTCCACTTTTCAAACGGGATGCAGCGCTCAGCTGTTTGAAAGACCATTGTTCCCCCAGTGGCTCTAGTGTGTGTGTGTGTGTGTGTGTGTGTGTGTGTGTGTGTGTGTGTGTGTGTGTGTGTGATAGAGAGGTCTGTCAGGCATTCCTTTCCTTCACCATCAATTTCAATCAGTCTGAACTAATATATAGCTTAATAATCACTTCATAACTGTATCATCTTGAGGCTGGTGATGTAGTGGTTCATACGAACATGGCTCACATTAACACCATCATCCCAGAAACCCTAGACCCACTCCAGTTTGCATACCGCACCAACAGATCCACAGATGATGCAATCTCTATTGCACTCCACACTGCCCTTTCCCACCTGGACAAAACAAACACCTATGTGAGAATGCTGTTCATTGACTACAGCTCAGCGTTCAACACCATAGTGGCCTCAAAGCTCATCACTAAGCTAAGGACCCTGGGACTAAACACCTCCCTCTGCAACTGGATCCTGGACTTCCTGACGGGCCGCCCCCCAGGTGGTAAGGGTAGGTAACAACATATCCGCCACGTTGATCCTCAACACGGGGGCCCCTCAGGGGTGCGTGCCCAGTCCCCTCCTGTACTCCCGGTTCACTCATGACTGCAAGGCCAGGCACAACTCCAAAATCATCATTGAGTTTGCCAATGACACAACAGAGGTAGGCCTGATCACCGACAAGGACGAGACAGCCTATAGGGAGGAGGTCAGAGACCTGGCAGTGTGGTGCCAGGACAACAACCTCTCCCTCAACGTGATCAAGACAAAGGAGATGATTGTGGACTGCAGGAAAAAGAGGACCGAGCACGCCCCCATTCTCATCGACGGGGCTGTAGTGGAGCAGGTTGAGAGCTTCAAGTTCCTTGGTGTCCACATCACCAACAAACTAACATGGTCCAAGCACACCAAGACAGTCGTGAAGAGGGCACGACAAAACCTTTTCCCCCTCAGGAGACTGAAAAGATTTGGCATGGGTTCTCAGATCCTCAAAAGGTTCTACAGCTGCACCATTGAGAGCATCCTGACTGGTTGCATCACTGCCTGGTATGGCAACTGCTCGGCCTCCGACCACAAGGCACTACAGAGGGTAATGTGAACGGCCCAGTACATCACTGGGGCCAAGCTTCCTGCCATCCAGGACCTCTATACCAGGCGGTGTCAGAGGAAGGCCCTAAAAATTGTCAAAGGCTCCAGCCACCTTAGTCCAGCCACCCATGTTCTGCCTGCGGCTATGGAACCCTGACCTGTTCACCGGATGTGCTACCTGTCCCAGACCTGCTGTTTTCAACTCTCTAGAGACTGCAGGAGCGGTAGAGATACTCTTAATGATCGGCTATGAAACGCCAACTGACATTTACTCCTGAGGTGCTGACTTGTTGCACCCTCGACAACTACTGTGAGTATTATTATTTGACCATGCTGGTCATCTATGAACATTTGAACATCTTGGCCATGTTCTGTTATAATCTCCACCCAGCACAGCCAGAAGAGGACTGGCCACCCCTCATAGCCTGGTTCCTCTCTAGGTTTCTTCCTAGGTTTTGGCCTTTCTAGGGAGTTTTTCCTAGCCACCGTGCTTCTACACCTGTATTGCTTGCTGTTTGGGGTTTTAGGCTGGGTTTCTGTACAGCACTTTTTATATCAGCTGATGTAAGAAGGGCTATATAAATCAATTTGATGATAGACTATTCTCTCTGCTACCGCACGGCAAGCGGTACCGGAGTGCCAAGTCTAGGTCCAAGAGGCTTCTAAACAGCTTCTACCCCCAAGCCATAAGACTCCTGAACATCTAATCACATGGCTACCCAGACTATTTACACCCCCCCTCCCCCTCCCCCTCTTTTACACCGCTACTCTCTGTTGTTATCATCTATGCATAGTCACTTTAATAACTCTGCCTACATGTACATATTACCTCAACTAATCGGTGCCCCCGCACATTGACTCTGTACCGGTACCCCCCTGCATATAGCCTCGCTATTGTTCTTTCACTGCTGCTCTTTAATGACTTGTTACTTTTATTTCTTATTCTTATCCGTATTTTTTTTAAACTGCATTGTTGTTTAGGGGCTCGTAAATTAGCATTTCACTGTAAGGTCTACAGCTGTTGTATTCGGCGCATGTGACTAATAAAGTTTGATTTGATGTAGTGGAGAGATGGACACCTGTCTGCTGCCCACCACAATAGAAAACAATGTGGATGTGGTTATATAGACTAATAGGAATGATGGGAAATATTGTGTTTGGTTTCCTGGGGGCCCCATGTGGAATTTTAATAGGAGTTTTCATTATGGTGCATGTAGATGTGATAATTAGCCTAATTAATGGCATGTGGCTGGGCTCCACATTTGCGTCATTTGCATATCATGATTAGCCTATTCATGTGAGCTTGTCCTAGATATAACTCCTATATAACTACTGCTGTACACACATTTTGTGTTCGTATACTGTCTTTACACACCACTATATGTATATGCAGTACATTTATATACATATGTATATATATATATTTATATTCTTGTCTCTGACATTGCTCATTCTGATATCTTGATTTCTTTATTTTTCTGAATGATGTGTGTATTTTTGTATTATTGCTAGGTGTCACTGCACTGTTGGCGCTAGAAACACAAGCACTTCGCTGCACCTGCGATAGCATCTGCAAATCTGTGTACACGGTCAATACACTTTGGTTTGAGATATCTCGGCAGATTTTCAGAGAACTGCAGAGTGAAATGCCAGTCGTCTGAAATGCCAAATGTTCCCCTTTTGGATTGGCTAGACTAGAGAAAGGTTTCCTCATCTAGAAGGTTGGTGAGAGAGTGGCCATGGAAAGGAGAGTTCAGACTAGACTATCAGGTGTAGCCTAAATACAGTCTGGTTTTACATAAGCTGAGAGACAGATGTAAGTTTAACCAATGATGTTAGATCTCATGTCTGGAGTGTAACCTAGAGTCTGGAGTGTAACCTAGAGTCTGGAGTGTAACCTAGAGTCTGGAGTGTAACCTACTGTAGTTCGATGGAAACTAGTGGGGGGGGGGGGGGGGGGGGGGGGGGGTTAGTGGAGAATAGCCAGGCAGTCACAGATGTCCCACACACTCAGGGACAGGCAGGCAGGCTGACAGGCAGTGGGAATCATCTCTGGCCCAGAGCTCCAGTCTCTGTGTGTTTGGGGTAATCACAGGGTTTGGTATTCCGAGCGCTGGGAGGGGCTATGCGGTTAAAACCAGCGTGCTGGAACCTGTCTCGCACTTGGCCCAGCCTGCTCTCACTCCATTCCTCTCCACTCGCTCCTTCCCTCTCTCTATCATTCTCTTCTTCCCTCGCTCTCCTCACCCCCCTCCTTGCCGGTCCCCGTCAGTGTGTGTTTCAACATGCCTCGATCCAACCGCTCCCTCTGTGGAATTCCCTCTGGCTAGTCTCTTTCGTTCTCTCTTCAGATCTTAAGCCTACTCTTTCATTTTCATTCTCTCTTTATTCTCCTTCCCCTGTGAGTTTCATGCATCTCTCATTTTAAACGTTCTCCCTTGTTATTCTCATGCCTCTCGTCTGTTTATGGGAGAATGTCTTGGGCATTGTGAAATGGTGAGAACAAGGTTACGTCAGAGGCTATATGGAGAGCTGTGCGTCAAGCGGGAAAGAGGAGAGGAGGACAAAGAGAGGATGTGATGTAAAGGTCACTCCAGCTGGATCATATGGCAAGAATGTATATGTGGTGATGGAGGAAGGAGAGGTGGAAGGGAGGAGAAGGGAGAGCGGTAGAATGCAAGGAAGAACAGAGGAGAGAGGTACTCTATTGTAGACGCAAGGGATATTGAGAGAGCGCCGACCCCCTGTGGTTTTGTATTTCTAGGTGATCTGTACGCCTGGTTATCCCTCCTCTACGGTACCATATTTCCTGTCCCCAGCCTGCCACTTCCTGTTGTTGAGCGGGCCGGGTGATTGGCCCTGCGAGGTCAGAGTGTGTAGAGGGAGGAGGGGGCACAGGAAGTGAAATACAGTGCCTTGCAAAAGTATTCACCCCCCTTGGCATTTTTCCTATTTTGTTGCATTGCAACCTGTAATTTAAATAGATTTTTATTTGGATTTCATGTAATGGACATACACAAAATAGTCCAAATTGGTGAAGTGAAATGAAAAAAATAACTTAAAAACAATAAAAATAAAAACATTACGGAAAAGTGGTGCGTGCATATGTATACCCTTTGCTATGAAGCCCCTAAATAAGATCTGGTGCAACCAATTACCTTCAGAAGTCACATAATTAGTTAAATAAAGTCCACCTGTGTGCAATCTAAGTGTCACATGGTCTGTCACATGATCTC
This sequence comes from Salvelinus namaycush, assembly GCF_016432855.1. Lineage (NCBI taxonomy): Eukaryota > Metazoa > Chordata > Actinopteri > Salmoniformes > Salmonidae > Salvelinus > Salvelinus namaycush. The sequence goes on along the minus strand of NC_052347.1, from coordinate 5,161,550 downwards.
AGTATATATATACCTGTTCTGAAAGGCCCCAGAGTCTGCAACACCACTAAGCAAGGGGCACCACCAAGCAAGCGGCACCATGAAGACCAAGGAGCTCTCCAAACAGGTCAGGGACAAAGTTGTGGAGAAGTACAGATCAGGGTTGGGTTATAAAAAAATATCTGAAACTTTGAACATCCCACGGAGCACCATTTAAATCCATTATTAAAAAATGGAAAGAATATGGCACCACAACAAACCTGCCAAGAGAGGGCCGCCCACCAAACTCACGGACCAGGCAAGGAGGGCATTAATTAGAGAGGCTACAAAGAGACCAAAGATAACCCTGAAGGAGCTGCAAAGCTCCACAACAGAGATGGGAGTATCTGTCCATAGGACCATTTTAAGCCATACACTCCACAGAGCTGGGATTTATGGAAGAGTGGCAAGAAAAAAAAGCCATTGCCTTAAGAAAGACAATAAGAAAACACGGTTGGTGTTCGCCAAAAGGCATGTGGGAGACTCCCCAAACATATGGAAGAAGGTTCTCTGGTCAGATGAGACAAAAATGTAGCTTTTTGGCCATCAAGGAAAACGCTATGTCTGGTGCAAACCAAACACCTCTCATCACCCCGAGAATACCATCCCCACAGGGAAGCAAACTGGTCAGAATTGAAGGAATGATGGATGGCGCTAAATACAGGGAAATTCTTGAGGGTAAACTGTTTCAGTCTTCAAGAAATTTGAGACTGGGACGGAGGTTCACCTTCCAGCAGGACAATGACCCTAAGCATACTGCTAAAGCAACACTCGAGTGGTTTAAGGGGAAACATTAAATGTCTTGGAATGGCCTAGTCAAAGCCCAGATCTCAATCCAATTGAGAATATGTGGTATGACTTAGATTGCTGTACACCAGTGTAACCCATCCAACTTAAAGGAGCTGGAGCAGTTTTGCCTTGAAGAATGGGCAAAAATCCCAGTGGCTAGATGTGCCAAGCTTATAGAGACATACCCCAAGAGACTTGCAGCTGTAATTGCTGCAAAAGGTGGCTCTACAAAGTACTGACTTTTGGGGGGTGAATAGTTATGCACACTCAAGTTTTCTGTTTTTTTGTCTTATTTCTTGTTTGCTTCACACAAAAAATTATTTTACATCTTCAAAGTGTTAGGTATGTTGTGTAAATCAAATGATACAAACCTCCACAAAATCTATTTTAATTCCAGGTTGTAAGGCAACAAAATAGGAAAAATGCCAAGGGGGTGAATACTTTCGCAAGCCACTGTATAGGGTTTGTGTTGGGGATTAACCCCTTACACACGTGGGATACATTGAAATGCTTTTACAGAAAAAATATGAAAGCATATGCATAACCATGGTAGCAATTAAAAGGGAACAGTTTGGAGATTATGGGGACATTATTAGACTAAAGGTGAGAACGGTTCATCTGATACAAGACTGAATCCAAACATTACACTATTGATTTTATGTGCATTTTACATTTACTGTACTTTTTGCAGCATTTGTTGATAACGAAATCTGATAATACTCTGAATACATTCAGTAACATGATAAGAATATTCTTAGAGAATGTGGGGTAGGTACAATATAAGATTACAAGAACAGTCTTCAACAATACGGTGCTTTTTTTAAGCTCTCCTAGCTGTGCCGTTGAGGAACTAGAGCAAGTACACAACCCTGCATCCCCACGATCACACAATTACCATTGTTTACGCAATCCAAAAAGGGTCCATTTATAAATCCCAAAATGGAAATGTGAAGTGCAGGTGTTTTGTCTTGCTTGTATGACGCCAAAACGGTATTTATTATAACTTTCAACCTCTCATCTTTCGAAAATACATCGGGACCTCTTCATTTACAGCACTTCCCTCATTCAGACGACAACAACATTTGCAAAAGTTGCCCAATTAGCGGGAGAGACTTCATCACGTGGCGCACGTAGCTCAGAACGTCTGTCAGTCAAAACCCTTGAAGCGATGTGAAGTGGAGACCCTGAGCTCTGATGTCATGTGTAGCTTGTTACGGTACAGCCGCTGCGTTCCAATTTAGCCGCTTATCAGTGTCCAAATCTGCCATTTTCAACCCGTATACTGGTACGAGTATAAAGTGTAGGAACCAGCTGTGTGCCAGCCGTGCTCACCACTCACCTACTAGCATTAAAATATATGGACACACACACACACACACACACACACACACACACACACACACACACACACACACACACACACACACACACACACACACACACACACACACACACACACCCTCAGAGTGGAGAGTCAGGTACAATTATGTAACTGTACTTCTATACAGTCAATAGGTATTTTGACCAAACAGGCTCATCTACATTTAGGAAGGATGTGTCTCCCTCCCATCCCTCTTTGGTCAAGTGGTTGTGTTTGAAATGTGGGTTGTGGCAGCAGCATCAGGGTGTTAGTTCTCACGTGTATCTGTCATGTTTGGTATTTGCCTTCTTTGGGGAAAATGAGTGGAAATCTACTCTGAATCACCCTGACCCTTTCACAGCACTCTCGTGCACTATGACCTGACCAAGGTCAATCCTGATTGGTTACAGGCATTCCTTAATTGTCTAGAGTTCCGTCCTGAGCATTCCTGAGTGTGCTCAGGACATAACCCCCCCCCCTCCCCTGCTCCACACCGTCTAGACTTGGGCTCTTCCTGACAGCGGTCGGAACCCCCCAGGGCCCCCTAGTGGTTTATGGGACATTGTTGTGGTGCTGGGTGCCATGTGGGGACTGCCTGGCCCTATGGGCCAGCCGTGCTCACCTCTCCCCTACTAGCATTAAAACATATGGATACACACACACACACACACACACACACACACACACACACACACACACACACACACACACTCATTGTCCGCCAGCCTCCCAGGACAGAAACAGACACATTCCTATTCCTGCCTGCAGGGGAAGTCACTAATGAAGTAACCAGCAGCCCATTAAATGGTGATGTCACTCTGGGCTTTGTCTCTTGTTGCTATGGCTCCAAGTATAGCATGGATTTGTGCCAGTTCCATAAAGTTCTGAAACTTTTTCCTGGGAATACTTGGTGGAAGGAGGAACTGGTTAAGTACTAATGGAGTGTTGACCGTTGGAGGGGTGACATAAGTGATTGTTTTGGGGATATGACCTGAGTCTCACGTGTTTTTATTCTCTCTCTGTTCAACAGGCAAAGGGGTGGAGAGATGGGCTCTCCTCGGCCGGCGACAACCCTCGGCCTGCGATGGGTGCTGGAGGAGAGGGGGTCGGCGTTGGCTGGCAAGGCCCCCGGACGCTACTACTCCAGAAGAACACACAGGGCTTCGGCTTCACCCTGCGCCACTTCATCGTCTACCCGCCAGAGTCTGCCCTGCACACCAGCCTCAAGGTACCACCACTGGACACAACAACAGGGGACTTTAATAATGATAATCCACTCAGATCTACAAATTCCTATGATTTACATTGTTAAATAACGCTAATATCAATGAGCAACATATGTTGTGAAGAAAAATGTATAATAAATTAGGAAGCACAAAAATCATACTTGTCGAAATCTGCAGAGATCAAGTCGACTACAAAACCCATAATGCAGTGCTCTCTCCAGAAATGCTGGCTGGCTAGCTGGGCAGCTAGCTAGATAAAATTGCTACATACCATAATACCAAAGTCAATATCAGCATGTGAAGTAGTTACAGTAGCTAGTTGTAAAATCCCAGAAACAAACTGCACTATCAATTTTGGCATTTTATTAGGATTCCCGTTATCTGTTGCGAAAGCAGCAGCTACTCTAACTGGGGTCCACACAAAACATGAAACAAGACATAATACAGAACATTAATAGACAAGAACAGCTCAAGGACAGAACTACATCAATTTAAAAATGGGGCACACGTAGCCTACATATCAATACATACACACAAACTATCTCGGTCAAATAGGGGAGAGGCGTTGTGCCGCGAGGTGTTGCTTTATTTAGGAGTTACAATATCATCATGTTCGACCTGGAAGAGATCGCGTTTCTAGCTGAAAGCTGTGCGAGTCTGGCTGCTATGGCAACTGGCAGGGAGACTAGAGGAGAAAACAGGTTTGTGCCATGGTAGTTGAAGGAAGAGAACATATTAAACAGACGGTGCACTGTGAACTTTGAGGACATTTCAACAAAATACAGACTTTGTTGTGACGATATAGACAGATGGATGTGTTCTACACAAGTATGCCCATAGTGTTCAGGTAACCGTTCTAAAAGCATTATGAAAGGTTCTCCTCTCCAGTGATGAGAACCGTATCTTGATGAAGTGTCACGTCACATTTCATTTCTAGGGTGGATTATCCCTTTAAGACTCAGCCAATCATATCACACGGGCAGTTAGGCGGAGTCAATCAGATCACTGGAGCTGTAGGGGGCAGTGAGACGGGACCAATCAGATCACAGGGCAGGAAGGTCGTAGGTCGATCCGAACACAGGAGCAGTAAGGTCAAGAGAATCAGGACACAATGGGGGGGGGGGGGGGGGAAGCCAAGCATAGCCAATTAAATGCAGGGACTGAACAAGCGTAGCCAATTAAAGTGTCGGGGTAGACTCATATGAGTTAATCAGATTAGGGACAAAGACCGATGGATACCATAAGAAGAGCCCTGTCATTAGAGTAGAGATGGATAAACAAGCGAAGGACAGAAGGGGATGCAACTCCGGTGATACACAACCTCCATACTCCTTCCTGTATGACCGATTTAAGGAGAGAGAGAGAGTTCCATTAGCAGTCTGTTGTACCGTCGGTGGACAGACAGAGCTACCACTGCCAGTGTAACTTTTGGCTCACGTTTTCCCTTTTTCCAAAAGGAGGGCACTGCTATAAGAAGCAGTACAGGGACAACAACAGTGTTTTACTGAAATATATGTTCTGTCTGAACTATACAGCCATTCGGCATCACAGATAACAATCTCCTCAGAAAAAGCATCAGCCCGGTGGTTGTTTTTGTTTTGTTCTCTGAGGTGTGGGGGAAGACAGAGCTACAGATGTGAAATAGAGGGACGGGGGAGGGGGACGGGGGCTTACAGCCAGCCGAAACAAGGGCCCTATTATGATGAACCCCCCCTTCAGCCCCCAGCCCAGCAGCTGCAGTAAGGACAGGACACAGTGGGTGCGTCCAAAAAATGGCACCCTATTCCCTATATAGTGTACTACTTTAGACCATAGCCCAATGGGCCCTGGTTAAAAGTAGTGCACTATAAAGGGAATGGGGTGCCATTTGAGAGACACTCAGTGTCAATAGGCTCTGTTGTCCTGGCCTGCCTGGTACCACTCTCACATTACCCCCAGCCTGGACCGGCAGTACCATGCCCTCTACCAGGACCACCACGGACAATGGGCCCACTGCTGCCTGTCCTGTCCTGTCCCCAGGGTCACATGCTGCTGTGAGGGGCAGCGAGTGGCACAGAGAACGCAGCCCTCTGTCCCAACCTATCTGAAGGGGCCTCAGGGGTGACCGCCCCTCATTAGGGCCCCATCAAAGACCTGTATGATGTGACTCCCTTCATCATGGACACATGCCTGATGATTGTCCTAACAGACTGATCAGTGCATGCACGGCAGCTGTCCCTGACCCTACATCTATATCCACAGGGAGAGAGAGAATCTGAGAGAGATGTAGAGATGAGGATAGTACACCCCAAGCCCGCGTGTGTCCAGACAGGGGTGGTCAGCTCAGCTGGGGAGCGTCCCTGGCTCCTGGCTTTATTCTGGGGCGGCAGCCCTCCTTTCTCTGGCCATAAACCCACACTATTGTCTGTGGAGGCAGGAATGAGCCCACTCAGCTCTGCCTAAAGCCAGGCAGGAGCCGGTCAGTCCACCCTGCCCCTCACTCACCCCAAACTGTCCACTCAGCTCAGTGTGTGTGTGCGCGCCTACATCAGTCTATCACCCTATCAAACAGCACCTATGGTAGACAGACTGTGTGCTCGGTGCTGCCCTCGTCTGTCTGACGCAGACAACTACACGTGTTTGGCTCTGTGTATGACATCACCACCGGCAGACAGTCAAACCCGTCTGAGTGTCTCTGCTGTGTGTGTGCTGAACGTTAGGAGCTCATAAACCAGAACAGGTCTGTTTGTCTGAGAGACCTGGCTGGGGCACCAGTGAAGTCACTCCTCACATGCTAATCGGCTTGTAAAAAAAGAGCTACATGGTTGAACTGCCATTGTTTTTGCGAAGAGAGACAGAAACTGCATGAGCGAGAGCTCAGGGGACACTCTGAGGGTTTGGCAGCTTCCATTCACACAAACAACCGCACGTGCACACCAGAGGAGGCTGTTGGGAGGAGCTATAGGAGGAGATGTTAGACTCTGTTGCATTTATCCCATTCCAGCCGTTACAATGAGCCCATCCTCCTATAGCTCCTCCCACCAGCCTCCTCTGGGGTGCACGCGCGGTTGTTTGTGTGAATGGAAGCTGCCAAACGCTCAGAGTGTCCCCTGGGCTCTTGTTCGTGCACAGTGTCTGTGGTGCACACAGATACACTTCTGTTGTACACTAGTTTAAGGCGTCATGGCTGTTTCCTCACCCAACTCCACCCTTCCTAATATCCGTGTCATTCTGGTTTCCTGGAAAGAGGTGGACGTTCTGTGAACAGGTGTTTAGGTTGCCATGGCGCTTTGTTCCCTGGGTAACATTGTCTGTATGGGCCTGGATATCGGTGTTGATGTGGTTTTTCATTGTCTTCACAGGACGAGGAGAACGGGAATGGGAAGGGTAAGTAACCTCCCTCAGTCTACACCATCACCACTAGACTCTGGTCTCTTGATGATGTCACCGCCCCTCTAGCCACTTGGACCTGTGCATAGAGTTGTCCTCCTTGAACCAACATTGAATAGACGACGAATTGACGTCTCTGCCCAGTGGGCAGTGATCTATTTAATAGTTATCATCAGGTCCTATTTAATCAATTGAAGAATGAAGTGACAGTAACATACTGCATGTTCCATGTAGGGAGAAGTAGGTTGGAGCCAATGGACACCATATTTGTCAAGAATGTGAGAGAGCGAGGTCCCGCTCACCAGGGTGGCTTGTGTACAGGTAAGGAAAATGTCTGTTTGAGAGAGAACGAGAGGGACGGGAGATTGAGTGTGTGCAGGAACAGTCTGATTTGCAAATAACCTTAAGAGCATCAGACGTGATCACACATAGATGATGAGAGGGTGCTTCCAATGATTCAACAAGGATACTAACCAGACCATGTTCAGCAAAAACACACACACGTTAACGTTGCATTATTGTCTTAGGAAATTAGTAATGATACTGATCAGAACAGAATGACACAGACTGACAAATACCCAGCAAACGTTTTCCTGTTGTGTCTTGCAGGCGAAGCTGGGCAGCATTCCTCTCCCTGCAGCCCAGCCAAGCTAAACCATTACTCCTATATAAATATATACGCATAGTCTCAAACACACACACATACTTGCACCACCAAAACACATCCACACGCTAACACATAACGAATGACTCATCCCTTCGACCTGCCAAACACACAAACAGATCCAAGCATTTTGCCTCAGGCTTATGATCCGGGATGTCAACACGCGACAAACCCCTAGGTTGACACCTTGTCCTTCCCGACTTCACAGCACCTACTGCAAGCACATAGTTCTTTATTTCCATACACAAATCCTCAGTGCCTACCAAACCCCCCTCTCAGCCATCCCCCACCCATCCCCCAGCAGGAAGTCTGGGTCTGGGGTCTCCCTGACCTTCCCTCCCCTGACCTGACCCACCAGGATATCCCTCTGCTGGTGTCCTGTGTCTGGGTGGGGGAGGAAGGTCAGTGATGAGGGTGGAGGGGTTGCTCCCTTTTTCTTTTGTAATTCAGAGTGTATCACTGAATATCTGTGCTGTGTTTGGTCATACTGTGATTTAAATATGTATGTATGTGTGGTGCAGGGGATCGGCTGGTGAAGGTGAATGGAGAGAGTGTCCTGGGGAAAACGTACTCCCAGGTGATCGCCCTCATACAGAACAGGTAAGAGCCACTGTACTGCGTGTGCGTGCGTGCGTGTGTGTCTGTGTGTACCCACAGCATGTAAAATGCATTCGGAAAGTATTCAGACCCCTTGACTTTTCCCACATTTTGTTACGTTACAGCCTTATTCTAAAATGGATGAAATAGTTTTTTTCCCCTCATCAATCTACACACAATACCCCATAATGAAAAAAAACAACAGTTTTTTAGAAATGTGTTCAATCCACGTCAATCAGTGTAGATAAAGGGGAGGAGACAGATTAAAGAAGGATTTTTAAGACTTGAGACAATTTGAGACACGGATTGTGTATGTGTGCTGTTCAGAGGGTGACTAAAAAATACATTGAAATGTAACATTTACATAAGTATTCAGACCATTTACTCAGTATTTTGTTGAAGCACCTTTGGCAGCGATCACAGCGTCGAGCCTTCTTGGGTATGACACTACAAGCTTGGCACGCCTGTATTTGGGGAGCTTCTCCCGTTTTTCTCTGCAGATCCTCTCAAGCTCTGACAGGTTGAATGGGGAGCGTCGCTGAACAGCTATTTTCAGGTCTCTCCAGAGATGTTCAAGTCCGGGCTCTGGCTGGGCCACTCAGAGACTTGTTCCCGAAGCCACTCCTGCGTTGTCTTGGCTGTGTGCTTAGGGTTGTTGTCCTGTTGGAAGGTGATCCTTTGCCCCAGTCTGAGGTCCTGAGCTCTCTGGAGCAGGTTTTCATCAAGTATCTCTCTGTACTTTGCTCCGTTCATCTTTGCCTCGATCCTGACTAGTGTCCCAGTCCCTGCAGCTGAAAAACATCCCCACAGCTTGATGCTGCCAACACCATGCTTCACCATAGGGATGGTGCCAGGTTTCCTCCAGATGTGATACTTGGCATTTAGGCCAAAGAGTTCAATCTTGGTTCATCAGACCAGAGAATATTGTTTTTCACGGTCTGAGAGTCCTTTAAGTGCCTTTTGGCAAACTCCAAGTGGGCTGTTGTGGCTTTTATTGAGGAGTGTCTTCTGTCTGGCCACTCTACCATAAAGGCCTGATTGGTGGAGGGCTGCAGAGATTTGATTTGATTTTATTAGGATCTCTTTTAGTCCTAATTTGGACTAATCTTCCAAGAGTCCTTAAACATTAAAATACAATGTATAATACGAACACATTTTCACATATAAGCACACTGTTACAAACATACATAATACACTAACATATTGACCCGATAAATACTCAGTCTAAAAAGATATATTGATTCTTCATCTACCATAGTCCAGCACAACTTTCCTATGTATTATATTGAAATGGTTTTAAAGTATTGTTTAAATTTATATATCGAACAGTTTCTGGTTTGCTCAGTTAAATTATTCAATTTCTTTATTGCTCTAAATCAAAAAGTTATTTAGCCTATTTCCCTTTGTGTCTGGATAACACAATCTATGGACAATCTGTTCCTAGTATTTACTGAATGTCTGTCTCTTACCAACTGAATACCATTGTGAATAGAGTTTGGCTGTTTTAAATGGTGTATATTATGAAATAAAATAAGCATGTTTTTTTTCAATTATCTTGTTGATTGATGACCAACCAAGAGCATTGCGCATGACTGCAACAGAAGAACCATATCTCCACCTTAAAACAATCCTTGCTGCTTTGTTCTGTCCAATCTGCAGCCTCTTAAAGTCACTTGCTGATGCATTTCCCCAGACCACAGAACAGTAGTTCACCTGACTCTCAATTAATGCTTGTGTTATTTGCTTAAGAATCTTTCCTAGTAAATATTTAGCTATCCTTTTGATCATGCATGCTGTTTTAATATCTTTTTTTTTTTACATAGATTAGTTATTTGAGACGACCATGATAAGCAGTTAGCTGCACCTAGCTGCACCCACAGTAGTTTGGTTTCTGCCACTTCCTCAATTTGTACTCCCCCCCCATACTTAATTGTATCCCATGCTGTGTTGGACTTTTCCTAGTGGAACAGACCAACATACTTTGGTGTTTAAAACAAGTTTGTTCTGGCAAACCCACTCCCTGATACTCTCCAAATCTCCTTGTAAAGCTTGCTGTACCTGTTGGACCGATTGTCTTCCTGTATAAATTGTAGTATCATCTGCAAATATAGTAGCTTGAGTTTCAGATAAGGCATAAGGAAGGTCATTGGTATATATTAAATAGAGAAGTGGCCCAAGGCAGCTGCCCTGCGGTATTCCACAGTTTAAAGCATGAGGGGAAGAAAATTAACCATTGATATAGGTGGACTGTTTCCTGTCAGTTAGATATGACTGTACCCAATTCAATGCTACCTCCTTAAAACCATAATGCATTCATTTTTTAAAGATTATTTACTGATCCACTAAATCAAATGCTGCACTAAAATCTAAAAATAGTACACCCACAAACCTGCCATTATCCATAGCATTGAGCCACTGGTCGGTCATGTCAACCAATGCAGTGGTAGTGGAATGGTTTTTGCGATAAGCATGCTGATTGGATGTAGTCAGATCATTATTTTCCATGTACTCCCATATATGTCTACTCACCATACCCTCCAATATCTTACTGAGTGAAGGGAGTAGACTAATTGGTTGACTGTTGGCAGGAGTAATGGGTTCTTTGCTGTCTTTCGGGATTGGACACAGTTTAGCACGCTTCCATACATTTGCCAACGTCCCCTTTTCCAGTGACCAATTAAAAATGTATTTCAGTGGAGCTGCAGTCTGGGGAGCAGCACAGCGAAGCAAAAATTTGTCCATAAGATCATAACCTGTAGATTTACTATTGGGTAATGACTTCAATAGGTTTAACACCTCTTCTACTGACACCATTTGTAGACTAAAAGAGCAGGTCTTGTTGCTCATAATATGATCATCAATCCATTGGACAATAGCTTGTTTGGAAGAATGTGTGTTTACATTATTGCTCAGGAAATACATTTTCTTTGTAAAATAATCTGCAAAATGATTGGCAATATCAACTGGTTTTGTTATTATTCTCCCGTCAACCTCCACACTAGATGGGCATGAAGAGATAGATGTACCAAGTAAGCCCTTAACTGTATTCCATACCTTTTTACAATAATTTTTACAATCAATAAAAGCATTGTTGTAAAATAACTTTTTTTTCTTACGATTCAATTTAACTGCATAATTACGTTCTATAATTCTGTTCATCAATTTCTAGTGCAGATTTGACTGCTAAGGCTTTTGCCATATTTCTTTGAGAGAAAAAAACCTCACCCAGTTGATCATCAATCCATGGAGATGGACGAGCCCCAACAGCACTCTTTCTTACTGGTGCATGATGGTCCATTACCTCAGTGAGCAAATCAATAAAACATCCTGTAGCGTGATTTAAATCATCCTCTAGATAAATCAGCTCCCAGGGTACAGCAGCCAAATCATTTTGAAATAGCTCATGATTAAATGTTTAAACATTTCTGTTGACCACAATCCTTGGGGGTTTCTTTGGAACCTTGGTGTTCATGGTTATGATCACAATATTATGGTCTGTCCAGCCCAATGGCATTGATCTGGCTTTTAAGCATTGCAATGGTATATTACAGAAGATCAGATCAATGCATGTGTCTGAACGATGACCCAACTTAATTGATGATCTAGTAGTATCATTAACCATTTGTTTCAAACCACAGTTCTCGGCATATCTCATCAATTTAGTTCTATTGGAATGATTATGATTCTTGAAATTTATATTAAAATCACCCAAGATAAATACATCTCTGTTGCTATCTGTGGCCTGCTCAAACGCAGTACATAAGTCATCCAGATAGGACACCTTAGAGCTAGGAGGTCTATACACACATCCTACCAATATGGGTGCCTGTTGAGGCAGATGTACTTGAGCCCATAGTGCCTCTATTTGACATGCATTAAGGTCATCCCTTCTCTTAAAAGGTATATGATTCTGAATATACAGTGCTACACCCCCACCATTCCTATTCTTGTCCCTTCTCAGTAGACTATATCCTTGAATGTTAATTTGTCCATCATTTACAGATGAATCTTAATACGTTTCGGTCAAAGCCAAAATATGAATATTATTTATGTTGACCAAGTTAAAAACCTCCTGTATTTTGTTAGGAAGGCTACCTATAGTTGAAGTCGGAAGTTTACATACACCTTAGCCAAATACATTTAAACTCCGTTTTTCACAATTCCTGACATTTAATCCTGGTAAAAATTCCCTGTCTTAGGACAGTTAGGATCACCACTTTATTTTAAGAATGTGAAATCTCAGAATAATAGTAGAGAAGGATTTATTTCAGCTTTTATTTCTTTCATCACATTCCCAGTGGGTCAGAAGTTTACATACACTCAATTAGTATTTGGTAGCATTGCCTTTTAAAATTGCTCAACTTGGGTCAAATGTTTCGGGTAGCCTTCCACAAGCTTCCCACAATAAGTTTGGTGAATTTTGGCCCATTCCTCCTGACAGAGCTGGTGTAACTGAGTCACATTTGTAGGCCTCCTCGCTCGCACACACTTTTTCAGTTCTGCCCACAAATTTTCTATAGGATTGAGGTCAGGGCTTTGTGATGGCCACTCCAATACCTTGACTTTGTTGTCCTTAAGCCATTTTGCCACAACATTGAAAGTATGCTTGGGGTCATTGTCCATTTGAAGACCCATTTGCGACCAAGCTTTAACTTCCTGACTGATGTCTTGAGATGTTGCTTCAATATATCCACATAATTTTCTATCCTCATGATGCCATCTATTTTGTGAAGTGCACCAGTCCCTCCTGCAGAAAAGCACCCCCACAACACGATGCTGCCACCCCTGTGCTTCACGGTTGGGATGGTGTTCTTCAGCTTGCAAGCCTCCACCTTTTTCCTCCTAACATAACAATGGTCATTATGGCCAAACAGTTCTATTTTTGTTTCATCAGACCAGAGGACATTTCTCCAAAAAGTATGATTTTTGTCCCCATGTGCAGTTGCAAACCGTAGTCTGGCTTTTTTATGGCGGTTTTGGAGCAGTGGCTTCTTCCTTGCTGAGCGGCCTTTCAGGTTATGTCGATATAGGACTCGTTTTACTATAGATATAGATACTTTTGTACCTGTTTCCTCACAAGGTCTTGACCTCTTCACAAGGTCCTTTGCTGTTGTTGTGGGATTGATTTGCACTTTTTGCACCAAAGTACGTTCATCTCTAGGAGACAGAACGCGTCTCCTTCCTGAGCGGTATGACGGCTGCGTGGTCCCATGGTCCCATGGTGTTGACATAAAGTCTCGGACCTTGTCCTCACAGCCTCTGCTGTTGTCATTCTCCGGTATCCCTGAAAATATTAGATTGTCTCGCATTGATCGACACTGTACATCAAGCAAGGTTTCTTTAAGTTGTTTGTTCTCCCTTTGCACCACCTCCACCTTGCTATGAATAGAGTCTACAGAACCTTTCAGCGCCGTGTTCTCTTTCCTTAGATCATCCATCGGACGTTGGCTGAATTCTAGACTGACACATAATGCATTTATGTCCCCTCGTAATATATCCAAGATATCAAGTTTGGCAAGCCTTTCATTGATGGATTTTAACAAGTCAGCATCCATATCAGTAAACCTCTGCCCACTCTCCCTGCACGCACTCTTGCTTGGGGATGGTTTGGTTCCATCGTCGATACCGCTTGGCCAACTTGGCTTTGGTGTGTTTTGTTGATTGGATTTGTTGTCCTTAATTCTTGAATCCTCCGAAACCAGCGACATGTTTCTTTGAGTTCGTATCTCTCGTCAATGAACCGCTCAAGCTCTTCAATGAATTCTGAATCATCCAGCGTGTTTGCAGGCAGAGTAAAACAAAAAGAACAAAACACCGTTAACTTAGCTAGCGTCTAGTCAGTGTATGCGAGAAGAAGAAAAAAATCACACCAGCCAGGTCCTCCACATCCAGCTTCTGGAATACGTAAGAACACATGTTCCTTCACCTCTGATGCTCTCAACCCTTTTCTCTCTCTCTCTCTCTCTCTCTCTGATGGTTGTCCTTCTGGAAGGTTCTCCCATCTCCACAGTGGAACTCTGGAGCTCTGTCAGGCTAAAGCCCTTCTCACCTCCCTGACCTTGCAAGGCCCTTCTCCCCCGATTGCTCAGTTTGGCCGGGCGGCCAGCTCTAGGAAGAGTCTTGGTGGTTCCAAACGTCTTCCATTTAAGAATGATGGAGGCCACTATGTTCTTGAAGATCTTCAATACTGCAGACATTTTTTGGTACCCTTCCCCAGATCTGTGCCTCGACACAATCCTGTCTTGGAGCTCTATGGACAATTCCTTCGACCTCGTGGCCTGGTTTTTGCTCCGACATGCACTGTCAACTGTGGGACTTTATATAGACAGGTGTGTCCCTTTCCAAATCCTGTCCAATCATCTGAATTTACCACAGGTGGACTCCAATCAATTTGTAGAAACATCTCAAGGATGATCAATGGAAACCGGATGCACCTGAGCTCAATTTCGAGTCTCATAGCAAACGGTCTGAATACTTACGTAAATCGGGTATTTCTGTTCGTTTTTTTTTTATACATTTGCAAAAATTTCGCTTTGTCTTTATGAGGTATTGTGGGTAGACTGATGAGGATTTTTTTTAATTTAATCCTTTTTAGAATAAGCCTGTAATGTAACAACATGGAAAAAGTCAAGGGGTCTGAATACCTTCCGAATGCACCATATGTGTGGGTGTTGTTTATGTACGAGATATGTATGTTTTATGTATGTACAGCATCATTCTGGAATGTGGAACATGTTCAGTTGAGTAAGTCTTCCTTGACTTGTGTGAGTACATCCTCCTAAAGAGAATAGCTTGGCGCAATGAGTGTACAGAACACATCCACTGAGAGCAGTAGAGTCACCAGGGTCATCGTCAACAGGGTCTCCTGTGACATGGTTGCTGATCAACTCATCTCAAAGCAAAACAAAAACTCTTCGTCACAACTGGGGGAAAAGTGTTCTCTTACCGTAACATGATGAGTTTGGAAAAAATGTGGAATTCTAATTGTTTTTCTATCGTTCCATCTGTGTTCCTTTTCCCCTTCTCCCCTTCCTCCTTCTCTCTTCGGTTCCCCCTCTCTTTGCCCTCTCCCTTCCTTGTCCCTCTCATCTTTCTTCTCGATCCCTCCACAGTGAGAGTGTGTTGGAGCTCTCTATAATGCCAAAAGACGAAGACGTTCTGCAGCTGGTAAGTGTGAGTATGATATTTCAACCACACTACACCCTAATAGAAACACTCACTCTCTCCTGATAAATGAATTGATTTAAGAATACTAATACTGCTGAGAGATAACATCTTGGATATAGTCGTTCTTGTCATTCCATTGCTTTGAGTGGAAATTCTCAACTCTCAGGAACTAGCTGACCCCACTGTGACTTCACTGTGATGCAGATGCTTTCTAGTCTGTAGCTGGATTACAACACACATTCATTCAAGCTATTATCCAGAGTTCTGTAGAAGCGTCACATGAAAAGCAGCTACCTACATACTCACTCGCACACGCACACACACACACACCACACACACACCACACACACACCACACACACACACACACACACACACACACACACACCACACACACACACACACACACACACACACACACACACACACACACACACACACACACACACTTTGCCTCAGTCCATAAATTGCTCCACCACTTACACACATGACCAGACATGCAGAGTCACCGCCTCTCCTCTGGACCAGGAGGAGCAACCCAGGGGCAAGAACGCTGACACAACCTCCCAGACCTGGGCTTCTCTCTCTCTCACACACACAAACGCCTACCCACCAAGCACCCTTTCTTTCCCCTTCCAAATACTGCCCTCCTTCAACCCCACTACCACTCCCCTACCCCTCCACTCCTCCACCCGTCTCTCCTCTCACTCCGCCCCTCACTGCACCACGGGCATCGGTTGCATTCCAATGGTGACGTCACCAGCACTAGTTACGCCCCCTTCCACCCTCCCACAGGGTAGAGTGAGGGAGAGGAGAGAGAGAGAGAGAGAGAGAGAGAGAGAGAGAGTGGGAAGAGGGACTTTGGAAAGGCTTGTCTGAGGACAGCATACTGAACGAAGAAGAAAGTTCGACAGATAGCAAGAAAAGAACAGCGAGAGAGACAAAAAAGGAGTGTAAAGAAGAAGTTGAGACATAACCTCGAGAGAGAATGAGAGAGAGTGGTAAATTGTAGCGGCGGGAGTGTTAGTGTCTGTGGGAGGCAAACAGACTCGTGCATCGAGGAGTTCCTCTCCTCTTCCTCTGTGAGTGACTTCAAGCCAGTATTGAGCCTGAGAGACACTGCCAGACTGAGTGTGGGCCTGCCCTGCTCTCTGAAGTGAAGCCTGAACACCATCTGAACACTTCATCTGTAAGTGTCGCCTTTTGATGTGAATTCATTTCGGGCAAAGCGGTTTTTAAGACTGTGGCTTTGTAGTTTCTTAATCGGTGTTGTGGCTGTAGCTTGAGGGGCTTGAACGCTGAGCGATGCTTCACATGTGTGTTGTTGTTGCGGGTGTATTGGATCAAGCTAGCTGTAGCAGTGAGACTCTCTGCTGGTTTTGATAGATCCAGATTGGCTGTCGTTTTAAGTCAGTGCTTTGTTGTAGTGGTGTATTCGGGAACATTGCTGTGGTTCTGTGCGGCTGCAGACGGTTGCTGTGTTGTGGCTCTCGCTCAAGGCACGTGCTAGTGCCTGCAGCTAACGAGTAGCTGTGTTTGTGTTGGAGGCTGAGTTGGGGCCCCTGAGAGTCACTGTGGCGGAGCAGACTGAGGTGGTAGGAGGATGAACACAGATGATTCTCGACGTCGTTTGCTGTGCAACATCATAGTTAACAAGGAGCTTTAGTGGAATGCTGTGCCGGTCAAACCTGTGACTGTCAAACCTGTGACTGTCAAACCTGTGCCGGTCAAACCTGTGCCGGTCAAACCTGTGCCGGTCAAACCTGTGACTGTCAAACCTGTGACTGTCAAACCTGTGACTGTCAAACCTGTGACTGTCAAACCTGTGACTGTCAAACCTGTGACTGTCAAACCTGTGCCGGTCAAACCTGTGCCGGTCAAACCTGTGACTGTCAAACCTGTGCCGGTCAAACCTGTGCCGGTCAAACCTGTGCCGGTCAAACCTGTGACTGTCAAACCTGTGACTGTCAAAGCAGTTGTATTGAATCATTGAGTCCATCTACTGATCCCGCTCCTTCCCCCTCTGACCTCTGACCTCTGTTCGTCACCTGAACTCCTCCTGTTTGTGTCTCAGCTCTCTCCCTCTCTGTCTCCACCTACAGGCATACTCCCAGGATGCCTACCTGAGGGGCAACGAGCCTTACACAGGGGGAGCCCGGAACCTTCCGGTACCCCCGCCCCTCTGCTACGCTCCCCGCACCAAGTCCCAGCCTCCCGCCGGGGCCCCGGCCCCCATGGGCCAGAACCAGCTGGACAACTGGAGCCGCTGGGCAGGCTCCGCCAGCCCCATGTCCCCCCTGGACAACCGCTCCACCGTGGGCAGCCCGGCCAGCTGGCAGGAGGGACTGGGCGGAGAGCCGGGGGGCGTGGGCCACAGTAGCCCCCCCTACAGGACAGAGGAAATCCAGTACGGTGTGACCGGGCAGCAGCCTACGGGACAGACAAGGGGTCGCTCCTACTCCTCATCTTCTTCTTCAGGAGGGCCCCTCAGCAGCCCTCTGCATGTTCACTATGTCAACCACAATGCTGCTGGCACTGCCACCACCGCCTCCTCTCAGCCCCAGAAGGGCAGCCAGGCCTGGGCCAGCCCTCCCCAGCCGAGCCCCAGCCGTAGCCAGCACTGCCAACAGGCCCTGTCTGAGTGGTACTACAGCCAAGCTGCTGAGCAGCGCCAGGGCCGCAGTGGCAGCATGCACCAACGCCACCGCAGCTACTCTCAGGACAGGCTGTGTGAGACAGGCCCTGGGTGCCACCGCCGGAGTCCGGGCGGCTGGCCCCACAGCGCCTCCCAGGACACCCTGATGCTACTGCAGCAGTCGGGCCCCGGCCCCCACGGGGACCCTTCTTGGACCTACGGAGACTGGGAGGGGGCCCGGGACCAGAGTCACCCCTCCTCCTACGGCAGCAGAGCCCGGTCGGAGAACCTGCTGGTACAGTACGACCGCTATGGCCGTTCGATGGAGATGTTGGAGTCGCCCCGTTCCGAGAGGCCTGCCTGGCTGAAGCAGGCCTCACAGCAAGCACCCAGGACTGAGGCCTATCAGAGGCAGGGGAACCATTACGGTGTCGCACCGGCCCCCTCTATGGGCCGACAAGCACAGCCGCACCACAAAAACCACCCCCAACCCCACTCACAGTCTCACCCACAGCCCCAGCCCCAACAACCAGCCCCCCAGAGCAGACGTCTTCCCACCGGACAGAGTCTGGACGACCAGCCAGTAGGTTACCGCAGCTACAGCCCCTCCTTCAACCGCAAAACAGGCCGCATCATGCAGCAACCCTCCTTCAGGGACCCCTCCTACCTTGGCCCCCACCTCAGCTGGGCCCCCACCCCCAAAACCAGCCCCCCAGAGGGTGTTGTCCCCTCAGTTCCATCCCCCCTGGCCTCCACCACCCCCGAGACCCTTGACAGGGCCTACCGCCCCACCAACCATGAGAGGGGGGCAGTGGAAGGTCAGGTGGAGGTGGTAGCTCAGACCCAGGAGGTCAAACTGAGACAGAAACCCCCCACGGGACGAAGGAGCGCCCACGCCATGCGCCACCCCCACTACACCCTGCCTGTAGATGGCACAGAACCCCCTGTGTTCCCCCCTGACCCCCACGACGCTGCCCCCGCCCCTCGCCCCTCAGGAGATGGTGCCCCGCACCGTACCAATGGCAACCTGGCCCCCCTGTCTGTAGAGGATGACGCAATGGCCTCCATTCCCTTTATAGGTAAGCACCTCCACCACCACACACTCCTCCTCCTCTTCCTCTCCCTACCCCTCCATGTGACTTGCAGACCTCATCACTCACACTTCCGTTTAAGGCACAAACATATTCCTCCTGATTTAATCTTACTGGAACTTTCTGGAAACTAACTGTTCATAAAAACAAACAAAGGGGGGGGGGGGGGGGGGGGGGGGGGGGGACATAGACTATGACTTGGCCTCTATTTAGAGAATCGAACCATTCTCTCTGTACCCTTCATTTCCTCTGTCGGTCTACCTGTGTGGCCAGGCTCCGGGCTTTTCCTCACTCTGTCTCCAGCCTGTGTCTTTGTTCGTGTTGGGTAATACTGGCACTTCCCACAGACATGCAGACAGTTTTAGTAGTGTTTGATTGAATCATATTTTACGGGACTTCACTAACCCCCCCCCCCCCCCCCCCCCCCCCCCCCCCCCCCCTCCTCACCAAGTCGCTCAGATCCCCTTTCCATTCACAGGAGAGGAGGTGGAAGCTGACTTTATATCTGTCACTAGCTTTCAGTCTGTCCGCTTTCACAACAGGGAGAATATTTTTCTCTCTCTTATGTCACTGCCATGAATTCCATTTTAATTCCAGCCAAGTCGGGCGGCAGGTAGCCTAGCGGTTAAGAGCGTTGGGCCAGTAACCAAAGGGTTGCTGGTTAGAATCCCCGAGCCGACTAGGTGAGAAATCTGCCGACGTGCCCTTGAGCAAGGCACTTAACCCTAATTGCTCCTGTAAGTCGCTTTGGATAAAAGCATCTGCTAAATGACAAAAAAAAGAAGAATAGTATAAATGAATTGGTTGAAACTCTAATAATAACCTTAACTTTTGACATTATGTCTGGATTTACTGAGATTCACCCTCTGGGCTTCGTAACTGTTTGTGTATTTGCGTACTACATGTGTGTTCTACTGTAACCACACATTTGTATATATGTATGTATGTATAGTGTGTATGTACAGTGTGTGTGTGTGTGTGTGTGTGAGAAGAGAATAGGAGGTATCTGGCCGTGTCTCAGCTTGTTGCCTCTGCTCTGCTGCTGAAAGAACACATGATGAACACAACAGGGCCTCAGTAAATAGCCAGCTACTCCTACATGGTGTACAGTACTAATCAACAGACCATAGCCTCTAGCCCTACAGTTAAACCACGGGTAAACCAACCAACCACAGCTAAGGCAGGACCAGGCCAGGACCACATGCAGTACCTAAAGGAAGTCTACACACCACCGTGAACCTTTTTCACATTTTGATGCGTTTACACAGTGGGATTGAAATAGATTTTTTTATTTTTTTTATGTCATTGATCTACACAATAATCTCAAAGTGAAAAGAAAATTCGACAAATTTGAAGAAATTAATAAAACTTAAACAACTAAAATAGAGTTGTTGCATAAGTATTCTCTCCTTTGTTTAGGCTAAATGAGTTCACGAGTGAAATTTGGCTTTAAAAAAAACCACATAAGTTACATGGACTCACTCTGTGTGAAATAATAAGGGTTGACATGATTTTTAAATGACTAACTCTTCCTCTGTCCCCCATATGTAAGGTCCCTCAGTCAAGTATTGCATTTCAAGCACAGATTCAACTACAAAGACCAGGTAGTTTTTCAAAAGCCTCATAAAGAAGGGCAGTGATTGGTAGATGGGTAACAATAACAAATCAGACATTGAATATCTCTTTAAGCATGGCTAAGTTAATAATTATGCTGTGGATGATTTATTAAACCACCCAGACACGTCAAAGATACAGTCGTCCCTTCTGAACTGAGCTGCAGGACAGGAATGAAACTGCTCAGGGATGTTACCATGAGGCCATTGGTGATTTTAAAACAGTTACACAGTTCAATGGCTGTGATGGGAGAAAACTGAAGATGGGTCAACAGCATTGTAGTGACTCCGCAATACTAACCTAAATGACAGAGTGAAAAGAAGAATACAAATATACTGAATAAAAAATTTCCAAAACATGTATATACTGTATATGCGATTAGGTACTTATGCAATATTGCAAAAAAACACGGCAAAGGAATACACTTTTTGGCCAAAATGCAAAGCCTTATGTTTGGTCCAGAACATCACTGAGTAACTTCCTCCTTATTTTCAAGCATGGTGGTGACTGCATCGTGGTATGGGTATGCTTGACTCTGGAAATAACCAAGTTACAGTTTTGACTTAAATCTGCTTGAAAATCTATGGCAAGACTTGAAAAATTGCTGTCTAGCCACGATCCCCAACACCTTGACAGAGCTTGAAGATTATTTTTTTTTTTAAAGGATAATGGGCAAATATCGCACAATAACAGGTGGGCGAAGCTCTTAGGAGATTTACTCACAAGACTCACAGCTGTAATCGTCTGCCAAATGTGCTTCTAACGTGTATTGACTCAGGGGGGTGAATGCTTAACTAATCAAGGCATATTACTGTTTTATTTTTATTTCATCTTTAACTTTAGAGATTAGAGTATTTCGTGTAGATCGTTGACAAAAAGTGACAGTTAAATCCATTTTAATCCCACTTTGTAACACAATAAAATGTGACGAAATCCACTTTCTCTAAGCAAGGTAGGCTACTCCACACCCTCAGATGGCCAGGACAACAACCGAGGTCAGCAAAGTGGAAAGCAGATTCAAATGAGCTGCGTCGGAAACTTGTGCCTACGTTAAAATGGAGAGATGGATAGATGCCCTCGATGTGGGGCCAAACCTTGAGGAACATAGAGAGCGAGAGAGAGAGAGAGACCTATAAAGAAAGAGATTTAATAAGGAAGAAAACCAGGAAACTGAGAAGATTCTTGCTGCTTCTCTTCCTTCCTGCTCAAGAGTCAGGGATGCACGTTTAATGACCAAAGACTGAAACTTCAAACTCCTCTCTTGCTGTTTCTCTATCTCTCCATCTTTTCCTCTCCCTGATAGGATCTGTGATCTGGTTGTTTGGGAACACGATTTAATAGGCTGTAGATGATGAGGCTGTGTAGTAGACAGATGCACAAAAGCACGGTGTCTGTGCTGTCCAGGTTGGTGGTTGGATTCTCTTGCCCTCTAGTATCGGTCATTTGACTTAGCGTTTCCCTATATGGTGCTTTCACTCACTGTAGTCCCCTTTTGAATAGTGTTTGTAGCTTGCGGTAGCAGAACCAATGAAAGGAATTACGTATTGGAGCATTTTTACTGTAAATCCTAGGATTGGGTCTTATTAGGATGGCAGGTTATACTGTCCCCCCTGAGCCTCCTTTTGGGGGAACCCAGAAGTGTCGATGGTAGGACAGGGGGCCTGGTGGTAGTGGGACCCCCTGTGAGTCACAGTACAGTAGGGGTCCAGACTGTCTCTGTCACACTGCCAGCCTCAGGCATTGCACTCTGTGCCCACCGCCATCAATGCTGCCTTTGTGTACCACTGGGAGATGGACGGGGTACTGACCAGTCCACAACCCCTCCACACTATACCCTCCCCACAACAGACACACAGAGCCACTACCCTCCACACAACACACACACACAGACACACACACACAGACACACACAGACACACACACACACACACACACACACACACACACACACACACACACACACACACACACACACACACACACACACACACACACACACACACACACACACACACACACACACACACACACACTGAGCTGGCCAAAACATGGCCTATGCTCTCAAAGACATCTCTCTTTCACCCTCTCTCTGTGTCTCTGTGTGAGCGGGTGAGGTCATGGCGTCTCCTATAGAGAAGGGGATGTGATAGTAGGCTATAGGAGTGTGTTGTAGTAGTATAGAGCCCTGCTCCATTCTCCAGTCCTGCAGTGTGGTGGCTGGGAGCTCCTCTCTCTACTGGCGCTGCTCTGCTGCTGCTGGCTCTGTTAATGATGGCCTTTGTTAAACCCACAGGCAGCGAGAGCGGCTATTTCTGGGCTCGGCTGTAAACAGGCAGATTCCACATCCCAGATTGGGAATGTTTCCGCCTCTGCCTCTTCTCCTACTGCCTCTGTTGGGCCGGCCCTAGCACCGAGACGAGAAACGGACTGATACAGAGAGAAGAGGAGGGGTGAGGGAGATGTCGAGAGACAGAGGAAAGCAGGTGGAAGGCAGTGAAAGTGGAAGCAGAGAGGAATAGAGGGGAGAATATGATGTCTGGGGAGAGGTATGGTCAGAGAAGAAACAGACACGGGGGAGAGAGGGATGAGTCTTGCATGAAAAGGTATGTTTTGAGCACCTTGTAACAATACAAGAAAGCATAACATTCCATTTCAAAAGTTCAAGTTAAGGCTATAGGGGTTGGTTTCGAGTGTAGAGCCAAGTCGATTCTGAGCCATTGCTTCCATTTGAGACTGAAGATCTGCTGCCCTCTGCTGTTTAGTGAAGGTACTCACAGACAGGCGCAGCAGCAGTGGTTATTAGTGAGGCCAGCATTAGGACCTGAAGCTACAAAAGTTGGGCAAAACCCTACCCTTCCCTCCCTACATGCAAACACTAGTCTGGTCCATAATCCTCTGTGTCACTCAGAAAGTGTGTTGTGGCTGGCTGGTTTCACATCCCCTTGTGTGTGTTTTAGAATGGTCGAGATGAACGTTGTAGGGTTATCTTGGACAAGGTTGGGTAGGTTACTTTCTAAATGGCATCTGTTAGAGTTACTAGTTACCTGTCCAAAATTGTAATCAGTAATGTAACTTTTGGATCACCCAAACTCAGTAGCAATCAGATTGCTTTCAGTTACTTTTAGATTGCATAAGAGGCATTAGATGAAGACAAAAAGGAATATTACCAATTGAACGACATCTATTGCCGGATAAATCAACGTTAGAGTTTACATAGCTGGCCATACATTGATGTTGCATTATGGTGTATGTAGGCTTCTTTTAACCCATTGCTTTGTACTTTAATACAGATAAGTTTCAAGTTTTAATGTCACGCGCACAACAGTGAAATGCCTTTCTTGCGAGCTCTAAACCCAACGATGGAGTAATCAATAATTAGTGCGGAAAATAACATACGGTAGAACAAAAACACACGAGACCTTTTTTTATAAATAATAAGAATACAAGAAAGTAAGAAGCTATATACAGGGTCAGTTCCAGGATCAGTAGCTATATACAGGGTCAGTTCCAGGATCAGTAGCTATATACAGGGTCAGTTCCAGGGTCAGTAGCTATATACAGGGTCAGTTCCAGGGTCAGTAGCTATATACAGGGTCAGTTCCAGGGTCAGTAGCTATATACAGGGTCAGTTCCAGGGTCAGTAGCTATATACAGGGTCAGTTCCAGGGTCAGTAGCTATATACAGGGTCGGGTCAGTTCCAGGGTCAGTAGCTATATACAGGGTCGGGTCAGTTCCAGGGTCAGTAGCTATATACAGGGTCGGGTCAGTTCCAGGGTCAGTAGCTATATACAGGGTCGGGTCAGTTCCAGGGTCAGTAGCTATATACAGGGTCAGTTCCAGGATCAGTAGTTATATACAGGGTCAGATCCAGGGTCAGTTGCTATATACAGGGTCAGTTCCAGGGTCAGTAGCTATATACAGGGTCAGTTCCAGGGTCAGTAGCTATATACAGGGTCTGTGCCAATACCATATTTACAATGTGCAGGGATACTGGATTGATAGAGGTATATATGTATAGGGGTAAGGTGAGTAGGCATCAGGATATATGATAAACAGTAGCAGCAGCGTAAATGAAGATTGTAGGTGAGTGCGTGTGTAAAGTCCGTATAAATGTGTGTGCGTGTTGGAGTGTCAGTGTGTGTGATTGTGTAGAGTCCTGTGAGTGTGCTTAGAGAGTGCAAAAATACAAAGAAATACAAGGGTCTATTTAGCAGTCTTATGGCTTGGGAAAAGATCGGTTCAGGAGCCTGTTGGTGTCAGACTTGATGCACCGGTACCGCTTGCCATGCGGAAGCAGAGAGAACAGTCTATGACTTGGGTGGCTGGAGTCTTTATCGATTTCCCGCGCCTTCCTTTCACACCGCCTGATATAGAGGTCCTGGATGGTAGGGAACTCAGCCCCAGTGATGTACTGGGCTGTCCGCACCACCCTCTGTAGCGCCATGCTGTTGTCATACCAAGCAATGACGCAGCCCGTCAAGAAGCTGTAGAACTTGGATTTGAGGGCCCCGTGCCAACCTCCTGAGGGGGGACGAGGCGCTGTCTCTTCACCACTGTGCGTATGTGTGTGGATCATTTTAAGTCCTTACGGATTTGGATCCCGAGGAACGTGAACCCTCTGAACCTGCTCTGCTGCAGCCCCGTCGATGTGGATGGGGGCGTGCCTGTACCCCCATTCCCTGTAGTCCACGATCAGCTCCTTGGTCTTACTGACGTTGAGGGAGAGGTTGTTGCCCCGGCACCACACTGTCAGGTCACTGACCTCGTGTCAGCAAACTGGATGATGGTGTTGGAGTGGTGCGTGGCCTCGCCGTGGTGGGTGTACAGGGAGTACAGGAGGGGACTAAGCACGCACCCCTGTAAAACGATTAGGCTATATCTTGACATAAAAAAACAAAGTCTGTCAGATTTTCCAGTCATTCCAAAATACTCCTTGATCTTCAAGAATAGGATTTATATATAGATGAGCCAAATAGTTTAACCTGAGCATGACCCAAAAACGAAGGACTTATTAGCCTACTCTGTTTATTATTTTGTTGTTTTGAGCTGAAAAAGAAATGCCGCTCTCATGGAACGGCATGCTTTGAGCATGTGTCTGTGAGGCCCATGGATATTTTTTTTATCAGCACGAATTAGATTGAGCAATAAAAGCCTCACTCGCGGTCTTCTTAAATGAAACTTGTTTTTGACCGTATGTGGAGCACAATGCCACGGGGGAGTTTAGAAGGGAGGAAGTCCCTCAAACTGTTATTCCATAGACTGGGATCTGCACTATACAGCTGTTGCAAGAGTGAATTTTTCACTCATGGCCGCAAAAGCGATACACGACAGGCAGCTGAAACCTCTTAAATTCAACCATTATTGGGTTCAAATGAACAGTCGTGCACAAAAACGACAATCCGTAAGAAGAAAATAGCCCGAGCAGCAGTGTGAGTCACATCAGTGCGCTATGTATGTAGATATCAACAATACGTGATATCCGTGTCGCCCGTAGGCTACACCACTGCCGTCGTCCTTACCTCCAAGCCTTTATTCAAGTAGGATGTATAATCTTTGGATGCTGACAGCAGTCTCACCATTGGAAGACCACTTGCACTGTAGCCTACCAAAGCCTATTCCTCCTCTTTTCCCGCTATCCATCAAATGGTCTCTGACTTGTGGTCAGACTCGCTCAGGTGGAACAAACTTAAACCTGCTCCTTTTTTCAATGCTGCTTTCAATGTCTTTGAGAAAACAGAAAGGTGTCAAAAAACAAACCAAAAAAATCAGTAACATCCTTTATGAATTTAAAAGTAATCCTACAAGTAATCATCTAGTTTTTCAAAGGAATCTGTAATCTGATTACAATATTTTTGCTGGTAACATAACGGATTACAGTTAGTTTGTTTTGTAATCATTTATATGTACAATGTAACCCGTTATTCCACAACCCTGATCTTGGATATATTACTTACGGTTGTTTTATGTATTTCTGTCATTCAACTTTGAAATGACTGCTTTCATTTTGAAAAATGCATAGCAGCTAACCAGGACATTATCACTACAAGCAAGACAAAGTTTCCTTTTTTTTGTGTGTAATGCACTCATACAAATGAACACAATGAATCACACATTCTTCCCAACCCGCTAGTTGATAAAGAACTGAAACCTAGCGTTATTACATGGTACTCGAAGCCTTTTCCGTTTCTATTTGAAGAACTCTTCTCATGGAGGCAGCAGACACAGGTACAGCATAGGGCGTTGTTTCAATCTCTCTGCATGTCGTTTTACTTTCCACCTTATTATTTTGTCTATTGTCCGTGTGTCCGTGTGTGTTTTTATGCAATAGAGCTGTAATATTGCTCATTTACAGTTACGTTATTGAAGTTCTAAATTGCAGTTCTGCCTTTAGTCTTTTCTGACTATTTTCATCCACTTTCTCTTTGAGGATGCTTCATAGAACACATGTTATAATCTGTGTGTACATGAGTAAGTAAGTAATGTGTCTTGTCAATGTTTCTCAGAGAACCTGAGCATTCCGTGTGAAAACAGTATCTCTGTCCTTTATAGTAACCCTCTGGCGGTACCTCATCGCTCTCCCTTCCTTCAAATCCTCTCCCCTCCTCCCTCTATCCTTCCCTCTCGTCCTCTCACCCTTGATTCTGCCCTCTGCCCTTTCCTAACCTTCCCTCTACTTCCCTTCCTCCCTTCTTCCTATCCTGTCTCCCACCTTTGCCCTTTCCCTTCCCTCCTCTTCCCTCTAACCGTCCCTCTCCTCCTCCCTCTACCCCCCCACACACACAGATGAGCCAACGAGCCCCAGCGCTGACCTCCGTGCCCGCCACGTACCCGCCTCCTCCGTGGTGTCCAGCGGCATGAGCTCAGCGCCCGCCATCGTCACCAGCCCCGCCTCCCCCACCTTCACCTTCCCCCTAACCAGGCTCTTCTCACACGACTGCAGTGAGTGCCCCCCTTGAGCCGGACTACCCCGGACCGACTACCCTGCATGCAGCCATACCAGAACCCACCCAGCACCCCTCTCTGCGGTGTCTGGTACCATGCAAGCAGACATGCCACCTCCACATCTATGGAGAGAATGGCTTACTGTACACAGCATGCTCCTTTGTCTCTCTGCATGAGTTGATTGACAATTTTTCCATGGCGAAGAGGTAAATTAGCCTCCAGTAAATAGGCCTTGTGTACTTCTTTGTGCCTGGTAAGATGCATGCGCACCCTAAAGCAAATGTAGTCTCTCCTCGGTGGACTAACCGCCTAGGCAGATGCATATGCGTCATTGAAGTGAATGTGGTTACTCGTTACCCTTTGTAGAAAGTGTGTTTTGTACCAATAGGGTCCACATTTTCCTCTGTATAGACTATAGCATGAAGTCCAGTGGTCCTCGTACACCCAGCTTTAGTCCAGTCTGACAGACAGACTCCCCTTGCATGGCAGTAGTGAGCGAAGTGACCTGAGAAGACCTAACCTAACCTGAGTCCATCCTGCCAGCCCACCTCTTCACCCGCTACCTCACCCCAACCACCTCACCCAACCACTCACCAGCTCTCTGTCAACCGCTCACCCCCGTCTCTTAACCCCACACTCCTTAACATCCTCTCATCCTCTGACTGCCATTACATCTACATTCTTCTCTTTCCTTCCTTTCCTTTCTTTCTTTCTTTCCCTCTCTCTCTCTCACTCGCTCCGTCTCCCACTGAGCAGGCGGTATTAAATCCAGTCGCCGTTCCTCCTATCTTCTAGCCATCACCACGGAGCGCTCCAAGTCATGTGACGAGGGACTCAACACCTTCAGAGGAGAGGAGGGACGCGGCGTCTCGTGAGTAACGGAACACCGGGGGAGACGTGGGAAATCGATTAGGAGGGATTCATCTGGAGCATATGATCAACTCATTTCGTAGGAAATCTTGCGGAAGTCATTTTAAGCTAACCCTCCGTTTTATTCTCCATAGGAGGCTGCCAAAGAGAGTGAAGAGTTTCTTCACTGTTGGGGTGAGTTTTTCCCCTGTTTCACAACAACAGTAGGCTGTAACATACATGTGACCACACTGCAGATTGCAGAGGACCTTGCAATTCTGGCAGCTTGGGGAGTGTGTCTGAAACCATCTGTTTTTCTCAGTGTGTTTATCCTAAAAACCTGTTGTGGAGTGGTGCGTAACTTTTGACCCTGTGTGTGTGTGTGTGTGTGTGTGTGTGTGTGTGTGTGTGTGTGTGTGTGTGTGTGTGTGTGTGTGTGTGTGTGTTAGTCTCTGGACAGTCTGGGGGCAGCGGAGGAGGTGCGCTCCAAACGCCACTCCACCTCAGAGCTGGGCAGTATCAGCTACAGTGACATATGGAGAGAGGGATGGCTGCACTACAAACAGATCCTCACGGAGAAGGGCAAGGTGAGAGAGAGGGAGAAGAAAGAAAGAATGAGCCATTTCCTCTCTCTCTGTCCTCTCTGTCTCTCACTCCATTTCTTCTCTCTCTGTCCTTTCTGTCTCTCACTCCATTTCTTCCCTCTCTGTCCTTTCTGTCTCTCACTCCATTTCCTCTCTCTCTGTCCTCTCTGTCTCTCACTCCATTTCCTCTCTCTCTGTCCTTTCTGTCTCTCACTCCATTTCCCCTCTCTCTGTCCTCTCTGTCTCTCACTCCATTTCTTCTCTCTCTGTCCTCTCTGTCTCACTCCATTTCTTCCCTCTCTGTCCTCTCTGTCTCTCACTCCATTTCCCCTCTCTCTGTCCTTTCTGTCTCTCACTCCATTTCTTCCCTCTCTGTCCTTTCTCTCTCACTCCATTTCCTCTCTCTCTGTCCTCTCTGTCTCTCACTCCATTTCTTCTCTCTCTGTCCTCTCTGTCTCACTCCATTTCTTCCCTCTCTGTCCTCTCTGTCTCACTCCATTTCTTCCCTCTCTGTCCTCTCTGTCTCTCACTCCATTTCCCCTCTCTCTGTCCTTTCTGTCTCTCACTCCATTTCTTCCCTCTCTGTCCTTTCTGTCTCTCACTCCATTTCCTCTCTCTCTGTCCTCTCTGTCTCTCACTCCATTTCCTCTCTCTCTGTCCTTTCTGTCTCTCACTCCATTTCCCCTCTCTCTGTCCTCTCTGTCTCTCACTCCATTTCTTCTCTCTCTGTCCTCTCTGTCTCACTCCATTTCTTCCCTCTCTGTCCTCTCTGTCTCTCACTCCATTTCCCCTCTCTCTGTCCTTTCTGTCTCTCACTCCATTTCTTCCCTCTCTGTCCTTTCTCTCTCACTCCATTTCCTCTCTCTCTGTCCTCTCTGTCTCTCACTCCATTTCTTCTCTCTCTGTCCTCTCTGTCTCACTCCATTTCTTCCCTCTCTGTCCTCTCTGTCTCTCACTCCATTTCTCCTCTCTCTGTCCTCTCTCTCTCTCACTCCATTTCCTCTCTCTCTGTCCTTTCTCTCTCTCACTCCATTCCTTCTCTCTCTGTCCTTTCTGTCTCTCACTCCATTTCTTCTCTCTCTGTCCTTTCTGTCTCTCACTCCATTTCTTCCCTCTCTGTCCTCTCTGTCTCTCACTCCATTTCTTCCCTCTCTGTCCACTCTCTCTCTCACTCCATTTCCTCTCTCTCTGTCTCTCATTCCATTTCCTCTCTCTCTGTCCTCTCTGTCTCTCACTCCATTTCCCCTCTCTCTGTCCTTTCTGTCTCTCACTCCATTTCTTCCCTCTCTGTCCTTTCTCTCTCACTCCATTTCCTCTCTCTCTGTCCTCTCTGTCTCACTCCATTTCCCCTCTCTCTGTCCTTTCTGTCTCTCACTCCATTTCTTCCCTCTCTGTCCTTTCTCTCTCACTCCATTTCTTCTCTCTCTGTCCTCTCTGTCCTCTCTCACTCCACTTCCTCTCTCTCTGTACTCTGTCTCTCACTCCATTTCCTTTCGCTCTGTCCTTTCTCTCTCTCACTCCATTTCTTCCCTCTCTGTCCTTTCCCTCTCTCACTCCAATTCCTCTCTCTCTGTCCTCTCTGTCTCTCACTCTCTCCATTCCGTTCTGTGTTGCAGAAGGTGGGCAGCGGCATGCGTCCGTGGAGGCGGGTCTTCTCGGTGTTGCGCTCCCACTCGCTCTTCCTCTACAAGGACAAGCGGGAGGCGGTCCTGCGGGGCGCCACTCTGGGAGGCGATGCCGACGAGGAGCAGCCAA
The DNA here is from genome assembly GCF_016432855.1 of Salvelinus namaycush. NCBI lineage: Eukaryota > Metazoa > Chordata > Actinopteri > Salmoniformes > Salmonidae > Salvelinus > Salvelinus namaycush. The sequence goes on along the minus strand of NC_052347.1, from coordinate 5,130,890 downwards.
TCAGCATCCGGGGCTGCCTGGTGGACATAGCGTACAGCGAGACCAAGCGTAAGCACGCACTGCGTCTGACCACTCAGGACTTTTGTGAGTATCTGCTGCAGGCCGAAGACAGAGAGGACATGCTGGACTGGATCAAGGTCATCAGTGAGAACAGCAAGACCGACAATGAGGTGGGTCAGAGGGCACCACTCTCACCTCTCAACTGACCTCTCACCTCTCACCTCTCACCTCTGACCCTAGAACCCTCTCAACTCTGACCCTAGAACCCTCATATCTTATGTCACACACTGCTTTCTATTTATGTATCTCCTGTAACATTGTTGTACATGTCACCTTTCTTCACTGGTGTTGCTACAGTGTAAGGCTGTATTGATGAGGGAGTGGACTGTGTGTTTGTCTCAGGAGCTGGGATTCTCAAGACAGGCTCTGATCAGTAAGAAGCTCAATGACTACAGGAAACAGAGGTGAGGAACACATACCTGTCACTATACAGCAGTAGTGTTTGGTACATCCATTTTGCTTGTCATTGGCCGGTAGAGTCAGTTTGTAACAGTCTTCTCTCTGTCTCTCCCTGCCTCCAGTCCAACAGGCAACAAGCCGGACTCCTCGCCCAGGGTGTCCCGTGCCAAGCCTTCCTTCCTGCTGGCCAAGATGGAGAACGCTGCCGGGGCGCCGCGCTCACCCAAACCTGAGGGCAAAGGTCAGAGACAGGAACCAACCAGCAGTGGTCATTCCAGATGGATGTTTGCTCTGACTCTGTGTCTGTCTGACTGTCTGACTCGCTGTCCCTCTGTCTGTCCCCAGATGAGAGCAGCCCCCCTAAGTCGCCATGGGGGATCAACATCATGAAGAAGTCCAAGAAGTCAGGGCCCAAGGCTTTTGGAGTGCGGCTAGAGGACTGCCAGCCAGCTGCCAACAACAAGGTCAGCCAGAGCCTCCCTTCCTCTAATCTTATCATATACTGTAAATGTATAATTTTGTGTGTGTTTATATGCCCTGTTAAAGTATTTACTGAAAATGAATGGCATATGGACATGTATGGGTCAGTGTGTGTCTACTGTTTACTATGATGTATCTGTGTGCTGGTAAGGTATATGGGTCCACTCCTGTCCGACCCTCCCCTCTCTGTCTGTCTGTCTGTCCTCCCAGTTCATCCCTATGATCGTGGAGATCTGCTGTGGGCTGGTGGAGGAGATGGGTCTGGAGTACACCGGCATCTACAGGGTCCCAGGGAACAACGCAGTGGTGTCCAGCCTTCAGGACCAGCTCAACAAGGGGTCGGACATCAACCCTGCAGAGGAGGTGAGCAGAGCAGGAGCCCAGTCGCACACACACACACACACACACACAACCTAACGTACAGTAAGCAATAGGCACGGTACACCGTGACTGGGTTAGATAGACACAGTATATCTAGTCATCTGCGGGATGGTGTTAAACAGCATCAGTGGGGTATACAAGTGTTCAGCAAAGGGAAAGGATGATTTGGCCGTCAACTATTCTATCCAACGTGTCTCTAAAGGCCTTTTAGTATTGCCTTTGACCTCTCTCTCCCTGTTCTTACCTCTTCACAGAAATGGCAGGACCTGAACGTGATCAGCAGCTTGCTCAAGTCTTTCTTCAGGAAACTTCCGGAGCCCCTCTTCACTGATGGTGAGTCCCGTTTTGTTAGATGAACCGTCAGTAAACGCATGAATCAGCTCACATTCATCCTCCTTTTTACAGTTACAGTTGAATGTTAGTCTCTATTTTTATGTACTGTAACTATGCATATTACTCTCATCCTCACAGATAAGTACAATGACTTCATCGACGCTAACCGGATGGAGAATGCCGGGGACCGGCTAAAGACCATGAAAAAACTGGTATGTGAACGTTGTCTGAGCGTGTTCTTCTATTGGCATATCCGGTATAGTCTTTCCCTGGAAGGATGATATGTTCAAGGGCTAACAGATTACACAGGATACTCAGAAGTGTTGAGATATTTCTCCTTATCTCTCTCTCTCGCTCTCTCTCTCTCTCTCTCTCTCTCTCTCTCTCTCTCTCTCTCGCTCTCGCTCTCGCTCTCGCTCTCTCTTTCTCTTTAGATCCGTGACTTACCGGACCATTACTACCACACTCTCAAGTTCCTGGTTGGCCATCTGAAGACGGTAGCTGACCACTGTGAGAAAAACAAGGTCCGGATACTGTTATCGTGGTGCTTTAACGTGAACGGGTTATTATAGGGCTTGCGTCCCAAATGGCTCCCTATATAGTGCCCGACTTTTGTCCCGGACCCAATGGCACTTTATTCCCTATGTAAAGTGGCCCGACTTTTTACAGTGTTACAGTTCGAATGTGTTAACATGTGGTCGTCACAGCAACGGACGATATAGGAAGACTGGTTTATAATGAGATGTATTGTTTCTGTGTGCGTGTAGATGGAACCTCGTAACTTGGCCCTGGTGTTCGGGCCCACGCTGGTGCGGACGTCTGAAGACAACATGACAGACATGGTGACTCACATGCCTGACCGCTACAAGATAGTAGAGACGCTCATCCAACATGTGAGTGACCCTCTAATCCCCAACCAATGACAGACCTGTTCACTGGCTTCATGTTAACTCTCCTCCAATGAGCTGGCGCTACCCTGTCGGAATATCTTCTCACAGATCTCTTCTTTCTCTCTGTCTCCTCTCTCGCTCTCTGTTTCCTCCCACAGTATCTCTGGTTTTTCAGTGAGGACCTGGACAAGGATGAGAAGGTACAGTAGGACTTACTGTGCAAACTGTGGGAACTATGTGGGGACAGCAGTTCAGTTCACACGGTCATGTTGGAGCTCACTGTGTCATCTGCTCCAGCAAACGGCCCAAATAGAATCCTGCAAGTCAGGGGATGTGATATGATACAGTATATCTGATCTATGTGTCATTGCCTGCGTCTCATATTGCACCCTATACCCTTCGTAGTGCACTACTTTTTACCAGAGCCCTTTGGGCCGGGGGAAGAATAGCACATTATATGGAGAAACGGTTGCCATTTGGGACACAGTCACCGATTCGGACGCAGGACTTCAATCCAGTGTTCATGTGTTGTTTATGACTCGATGCCTTTCTCCCCTTCAGACTCCAGTAGACACGAAGGACCTGGTGCCTGCCCCCAATATCGACCACTTGCTCTCCAACATTGGCAGGACCGCTCTGCTCGGGGAGGCGTCAGGTGAGGGCCCGCCCACCACTGCCCAAATGCACCAGTCACAACCTGCACTGAGCTACTGACAGCCTGTGCAGACCAATCACGGTTCATACTGTGGCCAAACTGGCCAATCAGTGACTGGCAATCATTATTGACAGCCACACAGTTGAACCAATCCCATGCAATCAGGAAATAGGCATGACATACATTTGAAATGATTTGCCCTTGCCGAGTTTCTCCCTTTCCTGATTTGATCACTAGACTGTGCTTCTTTCCTCTCACCTGGTTTTCTTTTCTTCTTTATTACTCATCTGTCACTTCCTCTTCTACATCGCTGCATCCCTCTCTTAGCTGAGCCTGTGGAGCAGCCACTGCGGTAGGATGGGATTTCCCCTGCCAATTCCTGTGTGTGTGTGTGTGTGTGTGTGTGTGTGTGTGTGTGTGTGTGTGTGTGTGTGTGTGTGTGTGTGTGTGTGTGTGTGAGAAATAGTGAGTTTTGGTGTGATGGTGTTTGTTAGTGAAAGGTGGGTGGGTGTGTTTGCTATGTGTCACCATCTTCAGAGGAAGTTGCTCTCGGCTCTCTCTGTGTCAGCTTGACTAAGGCAGGAGGTGTGTGTGAGGATGACCCTGCACTGTCATTAATGACTTTGTGTACTCTGTCACTGAGAGAGAAAGCCCCTCTACAGTGGTCTGTCCATCTGTCTGTCCTGTCTACCTCACCTGCTCCACTCATTCTCTATGGGCCCTCTCATGTGTTACTCTGGGGTTTTAGTGTGTGTGTGTGTGTGTGTGTGTGTGTGTGTGTGTGTGTGTGTGTGTGTGTGTGTGTGTGTGTGTGTGTGTGTGTGTGTGTGTGAGTGTGTGAGTGTGTGAGTGAGTGAGTGAGTGAGTGAGTGAGTGAGTGTGTGAGTGTGTGAGTGAGTGAGTGAGTGAGTGAGTGAGTGAGTGAGTGAGCGTGTGAGTGAGAGCGTGTGAGTGAGAGCGTGTGAGTGAGAGCGTGTGAGTGAGAGCGTGTGAGTGAGAGCGTGTGAGTGAGAGCGTGTGAGTGAGAGCGTGTGAGTGAGAGCGTGTGAGTGAGTGCGAGTGAGTGAGTGCGAGTGAGTGAGTGTGAGAGCGTGTGAGAGCGTGTGAGTGAGACAGCGAGTGTGTGGGTGAGAGCGAGTGTGTGTGTGAGAGCGAGTGTGTGTGCGAGAGCGAGTGTGTGGGCGAGGGCGAGTGCGCGAGGTGGTGTGACCAAGTGTGTGGTGATTGAAAAACCCTTGTATTCTGCCTTCCCTCCTCCCCAACGCTTCCTTCACCGGTTGATGTCATCAGTGTTTGCCGTGATGTCATCAGTGTGTGCTGCGATTCCTTAACGCTGTTGTTTTTCCCCACCCTCGCCCCTCTCTCCAACAACCCTGATCACATACCAGTCAGTTTGATCAACTCCATGACAATCGGTGGTTTGTGATGACACGTTGTTCTGTGTGTTAATGGTGTGTGACCAGTGTCTGTATGGTTCTGTTCCCCAGGGGAAGGTGAAGGGTAGAAGGTAGGCACAGAGGAATCACAACTCTCTACTAATTGGATTAGTGTTACATTAGAGCAGTCATATTTCCTGTGTTATAACAGTGTCGAAATGGTGCGTTTTAAAAGCTCTAGCTAGCTAGATAACAGAAAGGTTTATTGTTTTCTGAGCGGCAGCTCTGTGCCCCCCCTTCACTGCCATTCACGCTCCTCCTCCCCTCCCATGTAACACAGACCAGCTTTACAGTGTACCTTTCTCCTCTGATCCTCTCTCTTTGTCCTCTCTTAGACTCAACCAACAGTGACTCAGCTAAATCTAAGGTAAGGCCTCGGACAGCCAACTATGCTGTTCTACGCTTGTTATTGAACTTCTGGCCACTCATATCACGCAGATAGCAGAAACTGGGCACAGTTTCACAGACATAAAACAATCTTCTTCACGACCATAAAAATACTCTGCACACTATCTAGTTATGGTTGAGGTTGTGTAAATCATCCGACCTTTGACCTATGTGACTTTGTTTTGCCTCAGGGGTCGTGGGGGTCAAAGCGAGACCTCACTGCCAAGGACTTTCTGACCCTGTCCATCATGTCCGCCGTCACCGGACGCAAGCGCAGGAATCGCTACAACGGCCGCCTCGTGGGCAGCAGCACAGACGACGACTCGGAGCACGAGCCAATCAAAGCCAGCCACCTGGGGGTGGAGGAGGGAGAAGAAGCGGGGCTGGTGGTGGCAGGAGCAGACACCGCCCCACGAGCAGAGGGAGAGGAGGAGGAAGATGATGAGGAGGAGGAAGAAGAAGAAGAAGAGTCTGTAGTAGAGAGAGTGAGAGTGCAGGTGGAGGTAAAAGAGGTGGTAGTTCCCAGCATGCCGTGCGGTGGTGAGAAAGAGAAAGCAGGGCAGACGGTGATGCTGCTCCCTGAGGAAGAGGCGGTGACGGCGGAGGTGAAGGGCAGGGCGTGGCGGGGGCCAGAGGACGCTCGCTCTATCGTCTCCGGTTACTCCACCCTCTCCACACTGGGGCGGAGCCTGGCGTCTGAGGGACGGTGTGATGAAGCTGACGACGAGCGCAGCGAGCTGGTGAGCGAGACGGACAACGAGAGCGGATTCGCCTCACGCTCCCTTACCCAGGAGAGACCTGAGAAACACCCCCCTGCATCCATTACACACACCCTCACACCCCCTACCCCCACACAGCCCCCCACACAACCCCCCACGGCAGCACAACGAAGCTTCCTCTACACACACTACAAACCCCACCCTATCTCCGCCACACCCCAGCACACCACCCCCACCCCCTCCACACACACTCAGGACCCTGGGGAGAGGAGTGAAGGTGGGGCGCGATCCACCACCCCCTCCTCCTCCTCCTTCTCGTCGTCCTCCACCACCCACAGACTGCACTCCCGGCCCTCCTTCAACTCCCACAAGCTGATCCAGTGTGACACGCTGGCCAGGAAGAAGCTAAAGGACAGAGGGAAGACCAAGGCTCGTTCTCTGGACCTGCTGGACCTCCCTGTGCCTTCAGGAGAGGAGGAGGGAGCTGGGGCACCAGGGGCCCAGAGGGACCGATCCAGGACCAACCCTTCCACAGGTAGCAGCCAGGAGAGCCTACGTCCAGCCCGACCCAAAGAATCCCTGCCGCCCAGCGAGGCTGCCTCTTTCACCCCCAGCGGGACAGGGCAGGGTCAGGGGCGAGGGTCTCTGGCTGACCAGGTGCGTGCGCGCCTGCTGGGCTCGGCTGATGACCTGCGTATCGTGGGGCTGAGGAAGCCACTCTCCCCGGAGACGAGGAGGAAGAGACGGGCCTGGAGAAGACACACTGTGGTGGTCTCACCTACCGAGACGGGCGACAAGAGGCCTGCGCTAGCCACCAAAGTATTCCCCATGTCGCCGGCCACTTCCAAACCACAGGGGTCACCCCTCGACCCCCAGGAGCTTGACCCAAGACATCCTCTTCCCCTGGGCCAGAATCCCCCCGCCACACGCGCACCAGCCTCCAGGTTCCATCAGTACCTGTAACTATGGACAGAGACTGATAGGCCTGTAAATTACAAGGCCTCTGGCCTCCCTCTCAAAGTCTCCCTCCCCTGAGCTGCTGAGCCAGGGCTACTGTCTCAGAGGGTCAGATAGTGCTGACCCCAGGTCAGTTGCATGATGGCAGTGAGTAGTGGACAGCAGAGCCACAGACAGACACAAGGGGTCTTATGACAGGTCTGAGAACAGTTTTCGGCCTCCAGTCTACTCACGCTCCCTTTTCATTTGTTTCAGCTCCGTTTGCATGGCAAAGGGAATTCCAGTATTTGCCAAAGCTTTTTTCGTTTGTGTGTTTTAAATAAAAAATAAAATACTGCTAAACTGCAATGGGACAACAGACAGACAGACAGACAGACAGACAGACAGACAGACAGACAGACAGACAGACAGACAGACAGACAGACAGACAGACAGACAGACAGACAGACAGACAGACAGACAGACAGACAGACAGACAGACAGACAGACAGACAGACAGACAGACAGACAGACAGACAGACAGACAGACAGACAGACAGACAGACAGTGTGTTACTGAATACTAGGATCCTTCCTGTCCTCTCTGTTGCTTCCTGTCTGACACAGGAAGTGGGCTGTCCTCTCCCAGTGCACAGGGAAGAGCATGCCAAACGAAGCCTACCCAGGGTTCCTCACAGAGTGACACTTTCAACAGGGCTGTGGGCTCTCTCTCTGTCTTTCTCACAAACACACACACAGACACACTAGCTGAGGCGGAATGTGAGTTTTGAGGGAGAACGCTGTCTGACCTTTGGCCCCAGCACTGACTTCTATATCAGTCTTCCTTAATATTCTGTTACTGTGACAACCACAGAACAACTGACTCTAACGCTCCTCTAGTTGCCAACACACATAAATAACATAACTCTCACACACACACATGCTCACACAGCAGTAGTGGTCTGTAACCCAGATGTTTGTCTGTCTGTACATATGTGTGTTTGCCTGACAATACCCGTGAGTATGTTTGAGTGTGCAGGTGTTTGTGTGTTGAACTATTTTGTAACATTTGTACAAAGCCTTGTTAAGTTAACCTTGTAAATATATATATTATTACGTTATCATTATTTGTTTTTGTTTCTTTTTAATGGTTTACATAAGTGCACACAGGTGCACTATCATTTCCTTCAAGATGTTACTTGAAATGTTCCTCTTAATATATTATTTTTTGTTTTATATACAGTATATATTATATATATTTTTTTGTATGAAAAGAATAAGTACTTTTATTGTGATTTGACTTCTGGGGTGTACCTGTTTTTAAAACAAACAAAATAAGAAACATCCTAAACCTGACTTAAAGCCTGTTCCTCGTTTCCTCATAGATGGCCTTTCTCTGTGACTCACAGTACTATGCAGAAATACGTTCTCTCATTTAGCAAAGATAGAATAACTCATCCAACATTAAAATTCTCCAGTCAGAATCCTTAGTTCTGGCCGTTGAAATGCCTGTCCATTTCATGGCGGGATAGCATCCATTTCCGCATTTGAAGAAAGCAATGTACTCTCCCCTTGCTGACACTACTATCTACCTTGTGTTGACAATACTTTACTTTACAATACGATCTTATTTTGCAGCAAGCAGGGCTTTATCTACCATAACCTAATTTAAGTCTGAATAATGTTTGTATGCATCTCAGCTCTTATCAAAGAACGGTCACATACTGTACTCGCATCAACTCTATCATAACTGTCTTTTCAATTGGATTAAGTATTAGTTGGTAATAATTTGCTTTACCAAACCCGCCTATGTGTACCAGAGTAAACATTTGCTTTCATTTTATGGGTGACAGAGAAAGCGCAGAATACTGACAACATGCCGTTAAACGTCAAGGGTTATAAATGCAACCTCCATGTACACACAAAGTTACATTTTGTATAGTCTGTCAATTATATTTTATTTGTTATATTATCAGGAATATTTTTAGTATTATACCGTCTGCGCATGGTTTTTCATGTCACATATTACATTTCCATACGGTTAGACTCACTCAAGTGAATGACCACTGCGAGTGGGGTGCTTCAGAATTCCTGGATACAAATGACTGATTGCAGAAATGTGGTTACCATGAGTAGCCATTTTGGGGTCTGCTGTGTTTCTAGACTTGTATACCATTCTCTTGGCCATGGTCCAAGATGAGTTTCCATTTCCCAAATAGTCTTTATTAACTGTTCCTCAACCAATGTCATATGGGACTTATTCTTTGGTTTGCCTGACAGGATTTTGCCTGAGAGGATTTTTTGTCATCATTAAATGTAATTGACTTTTTGTTAGTCTTGTCTTACCTCAAGAGTTGCCCCAAGAGTTGCCTTACAAGTGCCTGATTTCTGGAGTGTTTTTGTTCTGCAGTGAGTGCCATGGTCAGTCCTCACCTCCCCATTAACCCTCATTATTCCAGACTCTCAAAGCCAAAAGCTTCAACCTTCACATCTAGTCATAAGCCAGACTGAATCCATTATTTTCTCGTTGCTGTGCTTACATCTTAGCCGCTGACCCAAAGACATGTATCATACATACGAGCAGCCTCTCTGGGAGGCCATTAAGAGCAACACTGTGTCTGGCCAAGGACTTGTCTATGCAGTCTGTTTGCATCTAACAAGCACTAACAAACAGCAGAATACCTGATGCTGCAAGGAGAGGGACAGTATATTGCTCTAACCTGTTTTTCTCTTACACAGAGGTTCTTTCACGTGGACAGTGTTTTGTATGGTACACATAACAAGCTCTAAGTAAGGGTAATCAATACCTAGAACATGGGAATATAGTACCAACTCATTTGCATTAGATTTTGTTTGATGAACTAACTGTATAAATTTAAACTGTCAGTCAATAGGAGACATACAGCTGAGCTCAACAGAGCTGAACCAAACTGCTCATGCCTTCATCGAAACGATAAATAGAAACATTGTAGAACATTCTGACAACACTCAATGTGTGTTTAGCTGTCCGTTGCTTGAAATGTGATATACCTTATGTTTGTTATTATGTCTGATAATATTTTGTACATATTGTCTTGATATGTAACATATTGTATTGTGTAAAGTACATTTTGAATTGCTTTGAGTAAACAATCTTATAAGAAAATGGACTGACTAAAGGTTATCCACCTGGAACCATTTCATTCGATGGCTTTTTGCTTCAAAGCAAGGTTATATGATGTAAATAAACAGAATTACGTTTTAAAAAATATTATTTTTTCAGTTGCTTGAAAGTTTTGTGAATGTTTAATGTCAATAGTATTCTGTGGTCATTGCTGACATGCGTCATTCTAGGCAAAAGTTTCAGATATGTCATTGAAATGGGGAAGGATGTCAGTCCACATGAACAAAATGAATTCCCAAACAAAAAAAGTGGAACCAGGTTTGTGACACCACTGACTGGCATCCACCCAACGCATCCTGCACCACAATAAAAAAATACTGTACTTTTTTAACAGTATCCCTCTAGCGGCGCAATTCACAGATGCATCTTGGAACTACATTACCCATAATTATTCTGCTGTAGGGCACTCAATCTTGCACCACACTTCCCTACATGCGTTTTGCCTGCACCCAGGGAGGACCTGACAACTAGAAATTGGTGCAAATTATATCACTACATTCAATTAAGATTCCTAAAGTCTTGCATACATTTGGTTTTGTATTGTATGTCGGTAAACCACGTTTGATTTGGGAAATTTAAATGTTTAAATCTGCGTTAAACCTAGCTATCTAACAAGTTAGCAAAGTCTTGCTAAAAACAAAGAAATCGTTAGCTTGCTAGCTGGCCTAGCTTGATAAATAAATGCATATTTTGACCAGCCATATAGCTAGTTACCTAACCTGCATTTTAAACAGAGGGACGTTAACAATTAGCAATCTAAGCACCAACTGCACTAGCTGGTTAAGCGATTTTATGTGCTCTGCCCACAGCCCACTTTGAACCACGGCTATATTTTTCAAATCCATACGGTTGGAAACTAAGCATGAAAAGGAAATAAACGTCATCGTGTATTATCGTGTAGCCCTCACTGAAATCAAAATGATTAGCTGCAGCCAAATGGCTGCCAGTATGAGCTCGAGACATTAGGATCAAGACAACGTCGAAAGAGGAGCTCAGGAAAATCTGTGGATTCCAAATACGGCACGAGAAACGCTTGAGTTAAATCATTTCTTAATCCAAGAACAATTTATCACTGGAATCTTGGTATTTAATCATAGTTTAAACATGCATAAAATGTATCATTTTGGAATAAATATATTGACCCAGAAGTTTATTTGCAACTTTGTGTCAATGTTGACAACATATCTGAGTCTGGAACCAGACTAAATGGGTCAGCGTTGCTTATCTATTTTTCATTATTAGCTTTCCTCTCTTTAAAGGGATAGTTCACCCAAATTACAGAATTACATATTGGTTTCCTTACCCTATAAATCCATGGACAAGGTATGGCAGAAATCCATGCATTGGTTTGTTTTACCTGGCCACTGTTTAATACATAAGTAACTTAATTGAGCAACACTCAATGTTGGATACTTTAGAATGATTTGGACCTGAAGAACAAAACATGCTAATATCATTGACTTGCATTGGATTTGTGCCACAAAAGTTTGGAAACAGTAGCCAGGTAAACAAAGCATTGATTTATGTCATACCTTGTCCATAGACTACTTACAGGGTAGGAAAGCCAATGTAATTTGTGTGAACTATCCCTATTTTCACACTATTTAGCTGTATACTATTCCATAAGAACAGTATGAATGGTAGGCTTAACATTCACATTGAATTCAATCTCATTTTATGAGTATTTACAAAATGTAATGACAGTAATGAAAAAGTGACAAGAGTTCTCCCCTGACATTCATTGAACACCCTTGGCCCAATAAATTCCATACCCCAAATTATACCATGGAAGTAGGTCAATGCAACTCCAATAGGACCCATGCCTTGTTTAGAAAGACTATTTTAGCAAGTTGGAGTCATCTGCTCGATGAGCTTTAGCCTGCAACATTAGGTCCATTTCACATACCACTGAGACAGGTCAAGAGGTGACCTAATGAGCTTTGGAGTACAAAATAGCTTTTGTAAGGATATCATGTCAAGTCGTGAGACCTCACAAAACCATCAGCTACAGCTGGAGACATATATCCAGGGTTGGGTACAGTCCCTGGTTTGATTCCAGGCTGTATCACAACCGGTCGTGATTGGGCGGCACACAATTGGCCCAGCGTCCTCCGGGGTAGGCTGTGATTGTAAATAAGAATTTGTTCTTAACTGACTTGCCTAGTTAAATGAAAATACTTTCTAAATGTAATCTATTACTAGTTACCTGGCCAACATTGTAATCAATAACGTAACTTTTGGATTACCCAAATTGAGTAACTTAATCTGATTACTTTCCCCTCAATTAGAATAAGACTAAAAGGAGCTATCGAACGCATTTGGTGTGATCATAGTGGTCTCTGACTTGTGGTCAGACTCGCTCAGGTGTAACAAACTTTAACTTGCACCTTTTTCCCCAATGCTGAATTGAATGTCATTGAGAAAACAAAAAATATGTTTTCACAAACATCCTTTATTTAAAACAAGTAGATGTCTACTTTATCAAAAGTATCTCTAATCTTATTGCAGTTAGTTTTTTGTAATCAGTTACTCCCCAACCCTGCATATGGCTATGTACTGTAGATTCTAAGCATTTAAAATATATATATATATATTTTTATCAAGGGTTACATTATGCAACCTGCATATGATCTCTATAGTGGCCATCAGTCATGAGTGAAGCAGTTAAAACTTACCTGATTTGGTAGTGGCTCATCTAAGAATAGAGTAGGATAGTAAGGACACATCTGAATGAATCTGAAAAACTAGGCTATTGAGCATATTCCATCACTTTACATCTGCCTAAATAGTGGAAAGAAAATTATCTAAGTCGATAGCTGTAAAATGGCAGATAATAGCCAAACACATGTTGATATCAGGCAAAAATCTTTATTTACCCCCTACAAAAAAAACGAAATAATGTTTGTGTACATGTTAATTTACACATTTAATTGTGGCAAAGTTATTTGAAATTCTCGAAAGAAGCTTTGTTTGACAAATGTTAAATTTAGACAAACATGTCCTGCTCATTTAACAAATTATGGGATAGAGTACTTTAATGCATGCATACCAGGAAAACAAAAACGTATTTCCAAATACATTCTCTTTATAAAAAAGAAAATAATTATTTTAAATATATACACATTACTTATTGAAAAAGTTTAAACAGGCGCCTTTACAGTCCAAATAGAAAACAAAAGAAAGTATTGCAATGCAATTTTACGGACTGTCACTGAACCGTCGAGTTAACAAACGATTTCATAAAACTGCTGACAATTTTTTAAAGTCCCGTTCAGTCTCCACATTTTACCTGGTTCTATCCATTTCTAGTCACCTAATGTGACAATCTGCACCCGCTCCTTGCTCTGCTGGTTATGCGGACGTTGCTCACTGTTCTGCGCCCTCAGTCTCTCCAATTCACCCTCCAATTCTCTGATCCGCGCCGAATCCGACTGGGGAACCTGGCTATCATTTGTGATGTCCGGGTTGGCTGCGCGTCGCAACCGGGTGTTCTCTTCCTCCAGACGGGACATGCACTTTTCCAGCTCCAGGTATTCTTGAACCAGCTCTTGCTTGGACATGTTTTGAAGACTTTCGATGTGGTATTTCTCGTATGTCTCAGAAAAGTCTCTCTGAAGAAACTCCCCACCTGCGTTTCCAGGCCTCCCGATGCCGTCGCTGCCACCACCGCTGCCATAGTCCTCCTCCTCCTCGACATCGAATAGGTCGTCCTCACTTGCGGTGTCCTCTGGGCGAGCACCAGTCCCCAACTGACGTCGGGGCCCACTTTCGGTATTCAGATCCGGTTCCTCTCGGTCGTGTTCATCCATAAGGAACTGCGTTGTATTGTAGGGGGCAACGGGCAACCCTTTCGCGAACATCTCTGCTCTCACTCGGGACGCTCGTTCTGTCTCTCGCTCGTCAAGCTTTTTCTTTTCTTCCCAAGACAGTTTAAAATAGGGCTTCCATTGACGCTTCTTTTTGGATGGTCGGCGCCTGTGTTTCTTCTTGCCCTGGCGCGCATCTACAGCTGCCCCGACGCCCGGAGAGCCAGAGTCGCTTCTTTTCCCACACTCGCCTTGCACTTGACTCAGGGTCTCCTCGTGCGGTCCATCTCCACTATTTCCGTGGGCTACGAGGCCACCTTCCCCGGCTGCATCTGCTCCTGGTTCCTGGCAAGGCTGTATTGCTGCTGGGCACTTAGGAAGTGCATTTCCGGCAACGAATCTAGGGCACACCTCCCTCTGTCCGCCTTGCATTTGCCACAACTTGTCTGAAGGGATAACCCCGCCTTCGCTCTCTGCTTGCTGCTGTTTATCTCCATATCGCCCCCTACCGTCAGTCTCCAGTCCACGTCTCTCATTGGTTTGGGGATGCTCCACAACTCTTTCTCTCCCACCTGATGAGGTATCTGAAGTTTTTAGGTGATGGGTCTTCTCAATGCTCGGTTCTGTCATCCTGGTGTATGCGGGTGGGCTGTTCGCCTTACAACATGTCAACCGTTGTCTCTGTGTGAATTAAGCTAAATGTTAATTAAAATATGTTTAGATAACTTTTGCTAAGTATACTGTTTCTATGTCTCAATATGAGCAACATTTACTTGACAAGAAATGTTCAGCTAACTTTCGAAACGTTCACTATCGCTACTCTTAAAAACAAAGTTATGAATGGTAACACTTGTTACTTCGCGAATGATTCTTCAGAGCTACTGTAGCTAGCTAGCGAACTAACGTTAACTATTTCGGTGCCGCTAGCACTCGTAGTCCTTCTCAAGTTCGTATTTCATCTCCACAACAGTGACCGTCCAGTATGCTTCTACAGAAGGAGTTCGCGGCTTTATATCACCTCTACCACTGCCAAGTGCGCATGCTGCTTTTCTTGACTCTACTTGTTTTGTGGGAACTGTAGTTCCAATGTAGGTAAATTACTAGCGAGACCGTCCATGCCCAACTACCTAACCCACAATTCTAGGGCATTTTTTGAACATTTAAGCCAATCAGACTTTAGGATATAGGACCATCCTCTCATTTCTGCTATTGGACAAAATGGCATATTCGCTGTTGCTAAGCTTAAATCATATTTCTATTGGTTATCCCGAGAGTCAATCAAGTGCACATTGGTCCCATGAGGAGAGCAGTCTGGGGCATTATTTCAGACGCTACCATGTATAAATAGAGGGGGAAATTAGTGAACGTTTTGAAGAGTCTGTGGATTAATCTTCATTAATCGATATCCCACTCATATTGTATACTACTAGTAAATGATGACATATGAATATGTCGTGGCTTTTATCTATTTCGGATTTTTTGGGGCTCAGGATCACTCCCCCAATCATTGAGACAATCCTTTCTTTCTAACGATAATGAGACCGTCATCCTGAACAAACTAGTCCTTTTTTACGGACCGTGTAGAAAAACGATTAACTATCGGCTACACACTATGTTCATTTTGTTAATGCTTTAACAATTACACAATTATTTTATGTGGTTTCAAATAGTGTAAGGCTTTTCTTGATTAAAAAAATATATTCTCTCTGGTGCGGAGCGATATTTTCCTCGCCTCCCACTAATGCGCAAGGTTAAGAGTGTAGAACGACGCTAAATAAACGACATTTTATTTATCGAGAGCTAGCTACCCAGTAGCAAATTAGGCTCAATAGAACGGAACAACAAACGATGGTGAAATTTTAAAATAACACAATTGCCCACATTTGAGAGTTAAGCTTATTGTCGACGGTTTAGTTACCAGTTAATTAAACGTGCCTCTCTTTGACCCAGTTTCTATATTAAAAACGACCTAAAGGCTTGCCGACTGAGCTGGCTAGTTACTAGCTAGGTTAGCTGGCTGGCTAATGTGCTAGCTAGCGTCACACATCATGCATGTGCAGTGAAATATACAACTTTAGATTCAAGTATTGTATGGTCTTTGCAAACGCATTGATAATCGTTGTATAAATTAGCATGTTATAAAATATACGCTTCTCATTACAAGCTGATGGAAATCATAAATTAGCATGTGAGCTAGCTCGTCCAGTAGCTAGGTACGACGACCAGTTAGAGAATCTTGCCAAAAAATAACTATCTAGTCAAGCCTTATTTTCATGGATGTTAACACAACCAGGTTCTAACTAAGCAAACATCATGCACCAAAGTGGGAGTATCGGTGGAAACATAGTATTGTAATATGGCATCTTAACATTCAAAACATGCAATCAAACTAAATGTTGAGCTAGCGTTGATTTGCTAGGTAGTTAGTAGCATGTAGCTACTTGCTATGATAGCTGGGGGTTAGGTCTTTTTACTGTGGTTGAAATAGCTAGTCTGTTAAATTACCGAATTCTATCTCTGCATTAATGTAAGCAGCATAGATAACTTCAAACTGTCATAATTTAGTAATTACCTCTTCAAACACAGCATCTTTTTGCATAACAAATACACAGTTTGATGCATTATTTGCAAATCTCACCAAAAGTATGCACACAAGACAACAGAAATGACAGTGTCTGTATATTTTTACTGATATGTAATGTCCTTATTCTCTGCAGGCAAGAGATTCCTCCCACGTGGAGAGTGCACATCTCAGTGGCATTTCACATGGTGCCTACTTGGTGTGTGATGGCTGCTGTAGGCTATATGCATGTAAGCCTACTTTTCAGGGGGTAGGCATCCCCTCCCCCTCATACCATAGACCTTTCTTTCAATCACATTCACTCTTATCCTGATTTTCTCCTAAATTGTCATCTTCAATCATTCCCCCTTGCTCTCTCTTACAGTCTTTTGTCCTCTCTTTCGTCTCTATTATTTTTGCTCCATTGGTTTCTCTTAATAAGCATCTCTCCCTTCTGTCCTCTTTTTTTCTTGGTCCTTTCATCTTCATTTTTCTTGGAGCAATTGACGAAAGAGTAGGCTATGCCCGAATGTATAGGCCTAAACGACTAGGAACTTTCTCTATAAGGCGCTATTCCTGTAATGTGTCAACCTACCTGGTTAAATAAGGGTTAATAGTCTTAGTTTGGTGTGAGGTGCTTGCTAGCTATAACTCTCAGAATTAAAGAGACTAATATACAGCAAATAAGCCTTTGTAAGTTGTGCTAAATACAATTCTACATTTGTTAGCAAGCTCACAAATACAAAAATGTACCACACACACTCAATGTAGGCTGATCAGACGTTCTTCAGTCCAAGGCAAACTTTTGGCAGTTGACAGATACCAGCCAAACCTGTGTATCTATCGGCTGCCATATTACCCATTGTTTACTGAAAGGGGAGTGATTGCTGGGGGGACCAGGAGGGAGGGTAAGGTTTGTCAAATGGGGTAGTGGGTGTTTACAGAGGCAGTGGCATTCGGTGGAAGCTCTATATGCCTGGGCAGGAGCACAGCAGCTCCTGGATCAGAGCCTCTGAGAGGATTATTGGACATGAGTTAATCTCTCACTCTATATATACTGCAACATGGCTGGGTACAATTGAGAATGGGTCAAAATATCTATTCTATAGACATTTGGTATTTTCCCATAACATATCAGAGCCATATACTGTATTTAGATAAATATATGGATTTGCATTATGTTGTTCTATCCTTTGTCTCTGTTTTGATATTACACATCACAGCTTACAGAGCCTGAATGGGTGTTCTAAAATGGATGCCTTTGGATCAGGTTATTAGGAGACCCAGTGCCGTTCTGTGAGAGAGAGAGAGTGAAGGAGTTTGCATTTATGCTGTAGGTATAGGTCTGTAAATGGCCTGTGAAACATGCCTCTCTCCCCTAGGCCTGGAACCTACAGCTGAGCTCGCTCCTTCTCCTAATTATCCTCTTTATACCCTTATCGAAACCTAATTAAGTCCCAACCCCACGGGTTTGCCACTGCAGTATCGCAGACCAAGACCTATTCATCTAATCCACAGTTAGTATTCCCCCCGGCATACTTACAATGACATATAGCACCTATTAAGTGGAGTGCCCTTCAAAAGCATTTCTCTTTGCACAAATTGACTTTGTATGTTAATAATATATGGATGTAGAAGTAATAAATCATAACTTGGGCCCAGAGCTATTTGATCATGTTTATCACCACTGCAGCCTGGCTTTGAAGAGAACAGCAGGATAGGCTATAGAAATAGCTTTGTCTTCAGAAGTAGGCCAGGCTACTTGCAGCCTCTGCGATATTACGAAACTGTTTAATCATTGTGTTAGAGGCATATTCAATGTATAAGGTTTGTGCACTTTGGCACTTTGCTTGAATTATGTAACTGAATTTTGTTGTAATAAAGCAATAGCCAGATTATACATTATTCTCAAGACAGCGGCTTTCATACTTTAGTATTTCCTGCCTACACCCCACCCACCCATAATGGGGTTGCGATAACAGATTTGTACAACCATATATAACCGCTAGGTGGCGCCCAGTGATAAGACTTCGAACGTTGACTGCAAGTGGGTGGCGCTGTGTGTGTCAGTGGATGGATGTAGTAACGCAAAAACTAGTGTGACTAGCCTGTGTTTGGAGTGCGAAACACTGCTTTATTTCACCCGTCATTTTGGACTGAGGAACTGCGCTAAAGAACACTAAATAAATGCAGATTGTAGGATATAGGATTAATTACAATTCTTCATGAATCGTGAAGTGTAGGCTAGGCTATTAGATCGATTCAAATACATTAATATTAGACCCTGCCTATGAAATAGGTCAGTTAGATTGTGAAACTTTCATTTGGCCATGACCACATTGCCCCTGATACTTTCTATGTTAAAAGAAAGTAGGCATGTGACTGTGGGTACAATTAATGATTTGATTTGTGTCAGTGGGTATAGTTTTCAAGAGTTTCGGCGCCCTTGGCTGGACTCAGATTACGTACAGCTATTAAATCACGCTGTGAGGGACTTCACATGGGAATTAATTACTGTAGAGCGCTCTCCTGGTGACGCAACTGAGAAACACGAAACTCAAGACTTGCGGAAGAGTTTTAAAAAACGTCACCTGCACTGGGAATTTGCGCTCCACCAATACATACCCCTGACTTTTTCATATCAGTCAAGAGAGCCACAGACAGGAAACCACAACGAGGTAGCTGGGTAAGATAATAGTGACTGTCATTGGTAAAACATAATAATAGACCCTACCTATGAAATAGATCAGTGAGATTGTAAAACTTTATTTTAGCCATGACCACAATGCCCCTGATAGGCTGCAATGTTAAAAGAACGGCTATAGCCAGGCAGACTATATGAACATGTGACTGTGGGTACAAGTGATTTGTGTTTGTGTCAGTGGGTATAGTTTTCAAGAGTTTCTGCGCCCTTAGCTGGACTCAGATTACGCACTGCTATTAAATCATGCTGAGAGGGACTTCACATGGAAAGGGAATGAATTAATGTAGCGCGCTATCCTGGTGACGCAACGGAGAAACACACAACTCAAGACTTGCGGAAGAGTTGAAAAACGGCACCTGCACTGGGAATTTGCGCTCCACCAATACATACTCCTGACTTTTTCATATCAGTCAAGAGAGCCACAGACAGGAAACTACAACGACGACGGCATTGGAACTTGCATCATGTTGGGCAGGAGCAAGAAACCTACCGCCGCGCACCATGAACCCAAGGCAGTGGAATCCCAACCCAAGGCGCAGGACCCACTTAGGAAACTGGGTAAGAGATAGTGACTCTCAGGTTAAAAACGTTTCTTCTTCTGTCAAAACTACTTTCATTTGTTTCCTTGAATCTTGTTTAATTTTGATACAACAGATATAAGAGCACGTAGTTCAGCTTTGCCTTTAAAAAAAAGTTACATTTTACAACTGTTGATTGTTTGACTAGTTATCACTATTAGTTTCCTGTGTATTTGTGTGTTGCTCTGGTCCATAAGGGGACATAAATCAGTGCAGGGTAAGGTAAGGTTAATGACAGTTAGGCTATTGCGTTCCACATCAATTGGCATCAGTGCTTATTTTACCAAGTTATCAGGAGGCATTGAATGTTTAAATATGGAAATGAAGACTTCTTCTCATTGACAACTTATAATGCAAGGAAGATAAATGGTGAACAATATGCCTTGGCGTTGGCAGTAATCAGTTCTGCTAAACGAAATATACTATTGCTTGAAATCCACTTATGCAATGGTCTTTGTAAACACACACACACGCACACACACACGCACACACACTGTGTGAAAAGAGAGGTCAACTCAAGTGGAGAGTGTGTGGGTGCTGACAAGTGGTCATGTGTTTGTGTGGTGTCCGACAGCTCACTGACCCACTTGTGATTCAGGCTCTCCACCCCACTCCCACACACACTTACCAGTGAACATCTCTGACTCTGTGCCTAGCTCTCCCACCACCCTCTCACCATGCCCCAACCCCCTTAGCTGACGGTCACACCTCAACTAAAATAGAGAACTGCTGAGGATGGACAGAGCACCTGTCAAAGTCCATGTAAAGCCTCTGGATATCTGTCAGTCTAGACGACAGAACCATGTCATACTATGTATGTGTGTATTTACACGCACGCTCCGTCTTCTTGTGTTGTGTATATACTGTATGTATTTATTAGCATGTGTCAGTACAATTTCACCACAATGCATGATACAGTTAATGAAATAATACATGTTTTTCACCCCCCCCCCCCCCCCCCCCATGTGTTGCATACACACAGATGCTCGCTAGTACAGTACCTAAAAAAGTACAGCAATGCATACAATCAGACCAACAAAACCATCAACACAATTTTTTTTTAAATGAATAAACATGTCACTCATTATTTATTTGCCCTTATTGCCATGAATGGGATGTGGGAAGGCCATATATGTGGTTATAGAAAATCTTGTCCAGACGGATGTAGCTAGATATTTAATTTAGCCAGTGTGTTTAATTAGGAGGAATATCTGATTTCAAGAATAATGTTATGGATTTCTTTGCCACGAGCACAGACAGATCAATCTATTTTTTTCTGATTCCTGTTCCATGGATCTGGTTCGTTAGTCCCAAACAAACACAAGCTGGGCATGAGAGGGATAGAAATCTGTAAACATTTTGAAATTGTGCTGATTACGGATTCCCAAAACATTGAAATAAGATTGCATGTGCTTGCTAACCAAAACATGTGATTAAAAAGTACCCCTTTTTGCCTCTTACAGCACCAACAAGGGAAAGACATTTCAGCATTCATTTTGTGAAGTTTTTCTGGAGCTTGTGTCTGAAGTTGTAGGAACATTGTGTGTGCTTTCAAACAGATATTACACCATTCCTCTCTGCTTATTTCAACCTGTAAATCTTGTTCCCATTTCAATCTAGTAACATCTGTGTCTACTAGCATATGATCTAACAACAATTTATAAACCTTAGAAATATACTTGACAGTTTTTTTCCCTACCATTCATTAAGACATCAAATTGAGATGGGTTCCACAAGATAACACTGTTTCAATTTAAACATACACTACCGTTCAAAAGCTTGGGGTCACTTAGAAATGTCCTTGTTTTTGAATGAAAAGCACATTTTTGGTGTCCATTAAAATAACATCAAATTGATCAGAAATACAGTGTAGACATTGTTAATGTTGTAAATGACTATTGTAGCTGGAAACTGGTGATTTTTAATGGAACATCTACATAGGTGTACAGCGGCCCATTATCAGCAACTATCACTCCTGTGTTCCAATGGCACATTGTATTAGCTAATCTGTCACGCCCTGGCCTTAGTATTCTTTGTTTTCCTTATTATTTTAGTTAGGTCAGGGTGTGACATGGGGAATGTATGTGGTTTTTGTAGTGTCTAGGGTGGTTGGAAGGTTTAGGGGGTTTATTAGAGTAGTTGGGTTTATGTTTAGTATAGAAGTCTAGCTGTGTCTATGGTTGCCTGAAGGGTTCTCAATCAGAGACAGATGTCATTAATTGTCTCTGATTGGGAGCCATATTTAAGGCAGCCATAGGCACTAGGGTTTTGTGGGTAATTGTCTGTGTCTATGTTGCATGTTTGCACTTAGTCTTTTGATAGCTTCACGTTCGTCTGTTTGTTGTTTTGTTTCGTTGTCCTTCTTCCAATTAAAGAGAAGATGTATTTTCAACATGCTGCGCCTTGGTCCACTCTCTCTCTCCCATTGACGATCGTGACAAAATTACCCACCATTCTAGGACCAAGCGGTGTGTCAAGCGGCAACAGGACCCACCTACACAGGATTCATGGACATGGGAGGAGATATTGGATGGAAAGGGACCTTGGGCACAACCGGGAGAATATCGCCTCCCTCGTGAAGAGCTGGAGGCAGCGAAAGCCGAGAGGAGGCGATATGAGGAGGCAGCACGGAAGCAAGGCTGGAAGCCCGTGAGTACAACCCAAAAATTGCTTGGGGGGGGCCTTAAAGGGAGTGTGGCGAAGTCAGGTAGGAGACCTGCGCCTACTCCCTGTACTTACCGTGGAGAGCGAGAGTACGGGCAGACACCGTGTTACGCAGTAGAGCGCATGGTGTCTCCTGTACGCGTGCATAGCCCGGTTCGGTACATTCCAGCTCCACGTATCGGCCGGGCTAGATTGAGCGTTGAGCCGGATGTCATGAAGCCGGCCCAACGCATCTGGTCACCAGTGCGTCTCCTCGGGCCGGCTTACATGGCACCAGCCTTACGCATGGTGTCCCCGGTTCGCCTACATAGCCCGGTGCGGGTTATTCCACCTCCCCGCACTGGTCGGGCGACGGGGAGCATACAACCAGGTAAGGTTGGGCAGGCTCAGTGCTCAAGGGAGCCAGTACGCCTGCACGGTCCGGTATTTCCGGCGCCACCTCCCCGCCCCAACCCAGTACCACCAGTGCCTCCTCCACGCACTAGCCCTATGGTGCGTGTCTCCAGCCTTTTACCACCAGTGCCTAAACCACGCACCAAGCCTCCTGTGTGTCCCCAGAGTCCTGTGCGTCCTGTTGCTGCTCCCCGCACTAGCCCTGAGATGCGTGTCCCCAGTCCGGTACCACCAGTTCCGGCACCACGCACTAGGCCTAATGTGCGCTCCCAGGGTCCAGTATGCCCTGTTCCTTCTCCCCGCACTAGCCTGAAGGTGCGTGTCCTTAGCCCGGTGACTCCAGTTCCGGCACCACGCACCAGGCCTACAGTGCGCCTCATCCGGCCAGAGCCATCCGTCTGCCCAGTGCCATCTGAGCCATCCGTCTGCCCAGCGCCATCTGAGCCATCCGTCTCCCCAGCGCCATCTGAGCCATCCGTCTCCCCAGCGCCATCTGAGCCATCCGTCTCCCCAGCGCCATCTGAGCCATCCGTCTGCCCAGCGCCGTCTGAGCCATCCGTCTGTCCCGAGCCATTAGAGCCGCCCGTCTGTCCCGAGCCGTCAGAGCCGTTAGTCAGTCAGGAGCCGCTAGAGCCATTCGTCAGTCAGGATCTGCCAGAGCCGCCAACCAGACAGGATCTGCCAGAGCCGCCAACCAGACAGGATCTGCCAGAGCCGCCAACCAGACAGGATCTGCCAGAGCCGCCAACCAGACAGGATCTGCCAGAGCCGCCAACCAGACAGGATCTGCCAGAGCCGCCAACCAGACAGGATCTGCCAGAGCCGCCAACCAGAAAGGATCTGCCAGAGCCGTCAGCCAGCCATAAGCAGCCAGATCCGTCAGCCAGCCATGAGCAGCCAGATCCGTCAGCCAGCCATGAGCAGCCAGATCCGTCAGCCAGCCATGAGCAGCCAGATCCGTCAGCCAGCCATGAGCAGCCAGATCCGTCAGCCAGCCATGAGCAGCCAGATCCGTCAGCCAGCCATGAGCAGCCAGATCCGTCAGCCAGCCATGAGCCGTCCAGCCAGGATCCGCCAGAGCCAGCCAGCCAGGATCCGCCATTCAGTCCAGTGCTGCCCTTCAGTCCGGTGCTGTCCCTCAGTCCGGAGCTGCCGTCCCTCAGTCCGGAGCTGCCCCTTATCCTGGTGCTGCCCCTTATCCTGGTGCTGCCCCTTATCCTGGTACTGCCCCTTATCCTGGTGCTGCCCCTTATCCTGGTGCTGCCCCTTATCCTGGTGCTGCCCCTTATCCTGGTACTGCCCCTTATCCTGGTGCTGCCCCTTATCCTGGTGCTGCCCCTTAGTCCGGTACTGCCCCTTAGTACGGTGCTGCCCCTTAGTCCGGTGCTGCCACTTAGGCTGGTGCTGCCCCTTATTCTAGTGGGGTTAAGTAAGCGGGTAGTGACTATGGTGGGGTGGGGACCACGACCAGTGCCAGAGCCGCCACCGTGGACAGACGCCCACCCAGACCCTCCCCTAGACTTTATGCTGGTGCGCCCGGAGTTCGCACCTTAAGGGGGGGGTTATGTCACGCCCTGGCCTGAGTATTCTTTGTTTTCCTTATTATTTTAGTTAGGTCAGGGTGTGACATGGGGAATGTATGTGGTTTTTGTAGTGTCTAGGGTGGTTGGAAGGTTTAGGGGGTTTATTAGAGTAGTTGGGTTTATGTTTAGTATAGAAGTCTAGCTGTGTCTATGGTTGCCTGAAGGGTTCTCAATCAGAGACAGATGTCATTAATTGTCTCTGATTGGGAGCCATATTTAAGGCAGCCATAGGCACTAGGGTTTTGTGGGTAATTGTCTGTGTCTATGTTGCATGTTTGCACTTAGTCTTTTGATAGCTTCACGTTCGTCTGTTTGTTGTTTTGTTTCGTTGTCCTTCTTCCAATTAAAGAGAAGATGTATTTTCAACACGCTGCGCCTTGGTCCTCTCTCTCTCTCATTGACGATCGTGACATAATCCAAGTTTATCATTTTAAAATGCTAATTGATCATTAGAAAACCCTTTTGCAATTATGTTAGCACAGCTGAAAACTGCTGTTCTGATTAAAGAAGCAATTAAACTGGCCTTCTTTAGACTAGTTGAGTATCTGGAGCATCAGCATTTGTTGGATTGATTACAGGCTCAAAATGGCCAGAAACAAAGAACTTTCTTCTGAAACTCGTCAGTCTATTCTTGTTCTGAGAAATGAAGGCTATTCCATGCGAGAAATTGCCAAGAAACTGAAGATCTCGTACAATACTGTGTACTACTCCCTTCACAGAACAACGCAAACTGGCTCTAACCAGAATAGAAAGAGGAGTGGGAGGCCCCGGTGCACAACTGAGCAAGAGGACAAGTACATTAGAGTGTCTAGTTTGAGAAACAGATGCCTCACAAGTCCTCAACTGGCAGCTTCATTAAATAGTACGCGAAAAACACCAGTCTCAACGTCAACAGTGAAGAGGCGACTCCGGGATGCTGACCTCTAGGCAGAGTTCCTCTGTCCAGTGTCTGTGTTCTTTTGCCCATCTTAATCTTTTCTTTTTATTAGCCAGTCTGAGATATGGCTTTATCTTTGCAACTCTGCCTAGAAGGTCAGCATCCCAGAGGCTGATAATGGGCCTCTGTACACCTATGTAGATATTCCATAAAAAATCTGCCGTTTCCAGCTACAATAGTCATTTACAACATTAACAATGTCTACACTCTATCTCTGATCAATTTGATGTTATTTTAAATGGACAAAAAATGTGCTTTTCTTTCAAAAACAAGGACATTTCTAAGTGACCCCCAAACTTTTGAACGGTAGTGTATGTCAGACTTGGTTCTATGACCAAGGGGTTCTATGACTTCTTCTTGTTTTGAAAGCCTCTGAGATTAGCACTCTGACCTGTGCTATCACAGAATGTGACTACACTAACCTGAAACACTTTTTAATTAGCTATTTTGCATCCTGGTGGGAATTGACCTTTGCCATTGAATGATTTGTGGGATGCCTAACCCTAATCCTAACACTAACTCCATAGATTCTCCATGCATGAGGTCCTGTTCGTCATGACAGACCAAACTAACAGTATCAGATGGTTGTGTCTGTAACTGGCTGGAATGCAGGAGTTCAGAAGTGCTGCTGGCCTTGCAGCTCTGGGACTTCATGACCTCTCACAAGCTGTTCTGGCACATCAAATCGAGGACAACTTAAGTCACACCAAAGAAGAACCTGCATTTAAAAACAATACACTTTATATTACAATGTCTCTGACATTATGGATATTTCCCCATTATACTCTCTAAGGGAAACGGAACTACCCTGAGTTATGCACCATTTATTAACTTCACCCTCTTTTGCCAGCATGTGAAATAGCATTTAGTAGTAGTATGGAATCTTTAGGGTAGGGTGATTTGTTTAAGGTATGTGTGAAGACACACTTTCCAAATGGCGGAGAAGAAGAGTATGTTGACAAAGTAATGTTTCCATAGACCTAGTTCCCAGTGGCCGTGTGTTTTTCAAATGTTAGGGGTCAAAGGTTTTCTCCAAATGTCGTTAACCCAGCAGATGCATACTGTCTGGCTGCAGAGAGACTGCAATATCAGCCACACATGTATTAACACATATCGATGCCTGTGTTTGCCAAGTGTTGCAGTTTGGTATATTCTAGTTAGTACATAGGCTATATCTTTATCTTTTTATTGTTGGACATAAAATACTGTAAGAAGACTGGCGAATCAGCTTCAAGTGATTTTGATTTTGGAAATCTGTTCCAAAGGATTTTCACGCATATTATAGAGATACTGTATAAGTGATTGTATACAAATGTAAACAAGGTTTAAAGTGATTATGTTTTCGTAATCTGTTTAGGCTTCTTGTGGTCAATTTGAAGTCCATAAATGATTTGTTATTATGTTCCAACCCCCTGACCCTCCGCTCAAGATAAAATTCTCTCGCAGCTGAATCTAGTCGACGATCCCTCGCCTATATGATCATATGAGAATTTAATGAGCTGTTTTGGTTTGGGTGACATCATATGACATGACCTGCTTTTTGACAAGCAATTTACTACTCCCGCAATAACACCTGGTAAATATGTGTATGCGACCAATAAAAATTGATTTGATAGGATCAATGTTGTCTTGCGTGGTCTGTGGCATTTTTCCTTCGTTCCAAGTTAAACACAACTCACTTTATGTGGTATAACTATGAGTTAAAACGTAAATGTCAATTAAAGTTGCGATCATTTTACAGTGGGGAAGTTGCAATTTATGGTTGTGTATTGAGGATTTGATTTGCTGCAGTAGAACGAAAAGTTGATTTCAAAAACACTATATCCACCAATTTTTCACATTTGTGTTTTTTCATCAGAAATTATTGCTTATAGGTACCTTCATGTGTGTGTAAAATAGATCTTTGATTTTTAATTCATCAATTTTAGATGTGTATGAAAATGTTTGTTTTTTGGCCAAACACTATATCTGTTGTTTAGCTGGAATGGAATGTTCGTATATGTGATGAATATACCGTGCCTTCAGAAAGTATTCAGACCCCTTGACTTTTTCCACATTTTGTTACGTTACAGCCTTATGCTAAAATGGATTAAAAAAGAAATCCTCAGCAATCTACACACAATACCCCATAATGACGAAGCGAAAAACAGTTTTTTAGACATTTTTGCAAATGTATTAAAAATAAAGAACAAAAATACCTTATTTACTTAAGTATTCAGACCCTTTGAAATGAGACTCAAAATTGAGCTCAGGTGCATCCTGTTTCCATTGATCATCCTTAAGATGTTTCTACAACTTGATTGAAGTCCACCTGTGGTAAATTCAATTGATTAGACATGATTTGGAAAGGCACACACCTGTCTATATAAGGTCCCACAGTTGACAGTGCATGTCAGAGCAAAAACCAAGCCATGAGGTCGAAGGAATTGTCCGTAAAGCTCCGAGACAGGATTGTGTTGAGGAACAGATCTGGGGAAGGGTACCAAAACATTTCTGCAGCATTGAAGGTCCTCAAGAGCACAGTGGCCTCCAGGGAGGTGAAGGGCCTTGGTCAGGGAGGTGACCAAAAACCCGATGGTCTAGAGTTCTAGAGTTCCTCTGTGGAGATGGGAGAACCATCCAGAAGGACAACCAGATCTGCAGCACTCCACCTATCCGGCCTTTATGGTGGAGTGGCCAGACGGAAGCCACTCCTCAGTAAAAGGCACATGACAACCCACTTGGAGTTTGCCAAAAGGCACCTAAAGACTCTCAGACCGTGAGAAACAAGATTCTCTGGTCTGATGATACCAAGATTGAACTCTTTGGCCTGAATGCCAAGCGTCACGTCTGGAGGAAATCTGGCACCATCCCTATGGTGAAGCATGGTGGTGGCAGCATCATGCTGTGGGGATGTTTTTCAGCGGCAGGGACTGGGAGACTAGTCAGGATCGAGGCAAAGATGAATGGAGCAAAGTACAGAGAGTATATTGATGAAATCCTGCTCCAGAGCGCTCAGGACCTCAGACTGGGGCGACGGTTCACATTCCAACAGGACAACGACCCAAAGCGCAAAGCCAAGACAATGCAGGAGTGGCTTCGGTACAGGTCTCTGAATGTCCTTGAGTGGCCCAGCCAGAGCCCGAACTTGAAACCAATCGATCATCTCTGGGGAAAGCTAAAAATAGCTGTGCAGAAACGCTACCCATCGAACCTGACAGAGCTTGAGAAGATCTGCAGAAAAGAATGGGAGAAACTCCCCAAATACAGGTGTGCCAAGCTTGTAGCATCATACTCAAGAAGACTTGATGCTGTAATCACTGCCAAAGGTGCTTCAACAAAGTACTGAGAAAAGGGTCTGAATACTTATGTAAATGTAATATTTCAGTTTTTTATTTTGAATACATTTGCAAAAATGTTTTTAAAACATTTTTTTCCCCTTATTTTTTATACATGATTTAGAATAAGGCTGTAACGTAACAAAATTTGGAAAAAGTCAAGGGGTCTGAATACTTTCCAAATGCTCTATATTTAAACAAATACATGTCTGTCATTGAACAATCCCATGCCATGGTTAGATAGTGAAAAAACACACCAATCTCTTTCATCATTTCTTTAAACATCAAAAGCTAATTTGCCAACATTTCTGAAAATGGATATATGGCGGTTTATTGGTGTGATCTCAGAAAATCAACCCTCTCAGTCTAGCAGTCCCCTTCTTTGATGTGCCCTTCTCTGCTTATCAGGGCTCAGCGTTTTCCTTGGCTTCGGTCCCAGTCTGTGTCCGAGAGCATTGATTCGATTGAGTTCAACACTGCTGTTTCGACCTCAGTTGGCTCATTTCTTACCTAGAATCAATGCAACACGTCACCTATGTTCACAGCAGGTCCCATGGGGTCCTGTACTTAGTTCCACAGACAGACATGGAGAGCGAGAAAGATGAAGTCTGAGACTGGGCTTGTGATTCTCCAACATCAAATGGACTACATGTTGACTTGTGTTTATAACAAATGAACGATCCCATGTTATAATTGGTTCTCTGTTTTATCCCTGAGACACAGCCTTTTCTATTCTCTCTGTATCTTCACCCTCGTACTTATGTCCGAGTCTCACTCCTCCATATCCCAACCTTTTATTTTGTAGTTAATTCCTTCTGTTTCCGCTTCACTCCTTCTGCTGTTGTAATGATATATTTCCTTCTTTCCCTCTCCCTCTGTTCAGAACCCCCATCTCGTTGTGTGTTTGGTTTCATATACCTTTTTATCGTTGCTAGCCAGCCAGGTTGTTATGCTTGCCCAATTTGCCGGCCCAAAGTGCGTGTCAACAAAATTCTCCTCGGCGTGCTGTAGGAGCTGTGATGAACAGAGTACCCAGCTCATGGGCCTCAAAGCCTCCTCTTTCTCCCCTCACGCCCACATGTGCTTCATTACAGCAGTATTACTGTATGGACAGGTCTCTCTTAGCATATAACATGTCTGTAATGCTGTTGTCAAGGTGAGGAGGGCTTGATACTAAAACTCTCGGCTCGGTCGGCGGTGGGGGTATCCAGCATCCCTGAACATTTGCATATGTACCCATGTGCACAGATTTTCCATATACGTATTCCTGGATGGGGAGGTATAGGGACGGGACAGAGAAAAAATAATAGGGTTGAAGTCAGTGAGGTGACAACAGTAGGTCCAGGAATAATAATTTAACAGGCTCATAAGGGTTGGGGTTAGTGGTGTGAGGATGGGCAGAGCGAGAACACAGGTCAGTTAGGATAGCTTAGCATTGTCACTGACCTGCTGTTAATAGGGTCCTTGTGCTCAGTGCTCAGCCTGTGGGAATTCCTGGCATGTGGTAACAGCTTGGTGACTGACTGTGTCAAACACGGTTGTTATGGTGGAGGCTTGGGGTTGGGGAGGAGGAGGGTTCTCTTTGTGTTTGACCAACGGCTGGAGAGAGAGAGAGACATGGCTGGGCTCAGTTTGCTTCCCCTCTTTTCTACTTAGGGGGAGAGGAATAGGGGGGAGGGGAGTGGGTGAGAGCACTGAGCTGCTCATGGTGTACTGTCTCTCATAGCCTGCGGCTGCGACCCAAATGGCACCCTATTCCCTATAGTGCACTACTTTTGGTACTACTGTGGGCCCTGGACAAAAGTAGTGCACTTTATCGTGAATAGAGGCCAGCTCTGGAAGCCTGTGATGAGCTCAGTCAGACTGGCATGGCATTGGCAGTATAAAGAACTCTGAAAGGGATTTTAGCTGATTCAAGAGAAATAATAGATGAGGGCATCCATGGAAACAGTTTTTGAAATAAATCTTTGAGGGTATACTTGAGAGACTTAGAGAAGAGAGGAGGAAAGGGAGGGAGTTTCTTTCAGAGCATTCCTTTGAAATCCTCTTTTGAAGTTGAATACACAGTTGAACAGTGTACGAGGTCCCATTCACCTACTGCAGAGAACCAAAGAGGCATCCAACTGTCAGACGGAGAAACAGAGAAAATACTATCTCTTTCTTTTCACTGGTGTCTGAATGCAGTTCCAAGTACACAATACCGTGTACACTTACAACGTGACGGTGCATGTCTTGTTACAGCTCTGCCGATCTTTCCTCTCCATTTTCCATATTTGTCTGTTTACTCTGCTCTTATTAACATAGATGATAAAGCTGCTCAACATTTTTGACGTTGGAGGTTGGTTTTTCTCTAATAGGTCCCTTGTGACATGCACGTCAGGGATAGCAGGCTGTATCTGTGAATCACATTAGTATCAAATAACCATTAGCGGAGATAGGTTTCCCTGCCTAGATGAGCTGCTGCAACTCCAGACTCACTGACTAGCTAGTTATTTGTGACAATCTGTTTCTGCAGCTCTGTAAACCCCCCATTTTCCATGAAATCCCCCTTTCCAGTTCTCCGTTGGACTGCCTCTGGCCTGTGAGGAAGATTCATCTTTGGAACATTGGCATTCGTTTCAAATCCTAGCATTCCACTTCTTCCTTTGCTGTGCAGAGTTCCAAAGTCTGGCTTGGCTTATACTGCATGCTGGGAAATAAACAACGAGTTCTAACTCACATTCATTAGATTCTGTGGTGATTTCCTGCTTCAGTAACCTGAATGTCAACCTTGTTTCAGTGTTGCTCCTTTCAGGGGTTTGTATATAAAACAAAGTTTAGGCCGTAATTATGAGATCATGGCCTGTGTTTGTGAGTCATGGCTGTGGTGCTTCCAAAGGAAGATGACTGCTGTATGTAGAAAGGTGAGTGAGTCATCCCTGGAACGCCCTACTGGTGCCAAGCCCTCGACACACAATACAACCACAGTAGAGATCTTGAAATGGGTTGTGCTTGACTGGTTTGTTAGCATACCTGTCTCCCCCCCCCCCCAAAATAACTCCTAACCCTCCGTCTTCATCCTGACATGATATTGAGTGTTTGAGTCCCTATACTACAAAATAAGCGTCACAGTCATTTTACTGCAATAGCATGACGAGAGAAGGCCAAGAAGGAACATGGCTCATAGAATTCTACTGACATTTACGACAGTAGAGCAGACAGACTGAACTCTCAATGAACTGCCAGTGGAGCTTGGTGTGGATGGCCTAACATTGAATTAGACTAGAGTGAATGAAATAAGGACTTGGAGGGTGTGTTCAACAATGACACAGTGTCAGTGACACACTACATTACATCATACCGGAAAATTCAGTGATACTGCACGTTACCTAAAAGTGTATAACAGTGTATTTGACTGTGTGTGTGTGTGTTTCCAGGGGTGCTGGATGATGAGGATGTCCGTGCGATGATGCACGGTTCCAACATGGTGAAGGTACGCTCCCAGAGGTGGCAGAAGAGCCGCAGCCTGCGTCTGCTGGAGGACGGGGTCACCGTGTGGTGTGAGTCCACCAAGAGCTCCCGCAAGGCCAAGGCACAACAGACCTGTGAGTATACAATGGGGTGACGGAGGGGTGGAGGGAGGGGCCAGAGGAGGAGGGGGGTAGATGAGGGGAAAGGAGAGGTATGGGGAAGGAGGAAAGAAAAGAGAGGGATCGAAGAGGAGAAAAGAATAGGTATGGGGAGGGGGAGAGAAAAGAGAGGGGTGGGTGAGGAGAAAAGGAGGCATAAGGGAAGAGGAGGAGAAAGGATAAGGGTGTGGATTAAGGGAAAGGGGGGGTAGAGGGTAGGTGTAGATCGAGAAGAAGGCTAGGGAGTGGTCACGAGAGGAGGATGTTTTTTTTTTTTGATTTTCAGGATCTGAGGCTTTTGCAATAGTTGGAAAGGAAACTTAACCGATATCAGATTAGGAAAAGTAGCTTTGAATGAAGGGAAGGCTATATACAAGAACATAATCATGTATAAACAAACGAACAGGACTTCCGCAAGCACAGTCCCTTGTTGTAGTCTATTCAACCCTCCTCTTAGACCTGATTCAGTAGACTAATTTAGCCAGCTCTTTGTCCTAAGCCATTTAGGCTTTTCATGTTGGCCAACAATAATGCCTTCTTGTCTACATTTCCCTGTAAATAATTAAAGGGATATTATGCTGTGAGCCAGGACTTAAGTCAGATGCTATAACCTGTGTAATTGTATGATACAGGTAACTGCCAAAATAATGGAAACACTTGAGTAAATGAGGGATACAAGGTATATTGAAAGCAGTTAACATCCCATCATGCTTAGGGTCATGTATAAAATGCTCAGTATGCCGTTATTTTGCCTACCATGTCCCCATCTACAGGGCACGAGGTTTGATGAGCATGAAAACGATGTAAACCATATGCCATGGCCGCATCAGACACCACATCTCAACCCAATTGAACACTTATGGGAGATTCTGGAGCGGCGCCTGAGACAGAGTTTCCATCAACAAAACATCAACTGATGGAATTTCTCTTTTGAGGAATTGTGTTGTTATCCCTCCAATAGAGTTCCAGACACTTGTAGAATCTATACCAAGGTGCATTGAAGCTGTTCTGGCTCGTGGTGGACCAATGCCCTATTAAGACACTTTATGTTGGGGTTTCCTTTATTTTGGCAGTGTCACCTGTAGTAATGCATCCATATAGTACACACAGAAACTCCAAACATGCTGAAGGTTCACATTGGTCAACCACTGTTACAAAGAGGTATAAAAGCGGCATTAGAAACAATGTACATAGACTTGTTATCCGTTAGCCTCAAGATATTGTCTTACCTCAGCTAGCTAATCTTTTGCAGGCAAAGGGCCAATCAGAAAGGGAAGCAGGCACTTTATATTAGTACTCTAATGATTACAATCCCCTTAAAGAAAAAGAGAGAAAATGTTGACAGATGTTAGATGTTTTGGCCCATTAAACTGTGGGAAAGCTATTTGTAATCATAAACTTTTGACCGCTTCCCCTTTCTCTCATGCACACACACACACACACACACACGTACACACAAACAAACAAACACAGTTTTGTATCGCTATCCTTCTGGGGACCAAATAATTGATTTCCTTCCAAAATCCTATTTTCCTTAAACCCTAAATCTAACCCTAACCTTAACCTTAACCTAACCATAACCTTAACCTTATGCTAAACCCTAAGCCTAACCTTAACCCCTAACCCTAACCCTAAAACTATACCTAACTCCTAAACCTAACCGTAACCCCTAACCTGATTCTAACCCTAATTGTAAACCTAACCCCTGACCTGGTTCTAACCCTAATTGTAAACCTAACCCCTAACCTGATTCTAACCCTAATTGTAAACCTAACCCCTAACCTGGTTCTAACCCTAATTGTAAACCTAACCCCTAACCTGGTTCTAACCCTAATTGTAAACCTAACCCCTAACCTGGTTCTAACCCTAATTGTAAACCTAACCCCTAACCTGGTTCTAACCCTAATTGTAAACCTAACCCCTAACCTGGTTCTAACCCTAATTGTAAACCTAACCCCTAACCTGGTTCTAACCCTAATTGTAAACCTAACCCCTAACCTGATTCTAACCCTAATTGTAAACCTAACCCCTAACCTGGTTCTAACCCTAATTGTAAACCTAACCCCTAACCTGGTTCTAACCCTAATTGTAAACCTAACCCCTAAGCCTAAAATAGCATTTTTTTTCTTATGGGGACCGGCAAAATGTCAAATTTTCCTTGTTTTACTATTCTTGTGAGGACTTCTGGTACCCACAAGGATAGTTAAACAAAAAAATACACACATGTTTTACTATCCTTGTGGGGAACAAACTATTTATTGTCAGGACCCGGTGAGAGAAACAGTCACTAATAGTCGGCAGAACCCAGAAGATGAGGCAGACTCAGCAGTACTAGAGATGGTGGTTTAATAAAAGGACAAGATCTTCAGGCAAAGAATATAAATCCACCACGTCCAAAATAAAGCCAAGAGGCACAAAATGGATATCCTCCTAAATACAAAGAAACTCCACAAAGTGGTAAAAACAGCAGGGAAAAACAAACCTCAAAAGACTACTCAAAAATACACAAGAACTAAACCAGAGAACCTCTGGAAAAATCCAATAAGAGAAATATATGTTCACAACAAGGCTGGGGCTGGGTGCTAACATACAAACACTGAGCAAAGAACTGAGGAACACACAGGGTTTAAATACTAACAAGGGAACGACACACAGGTGCAAACAATAATTAGAGCAAGGAAAAAACAAAAGGTACAAAAAAGGTGCAATGGGGACATCTAGTGACCAAAACCTGAACAGTCCTGGCCAAAACCTGACAATTTATTCCCTTTCAAAATCCTATTTTCCTGGACCCCTAACCCTAAACCCCTAAACCTAAATATAACCCTAACTCTTAAACCTAACCCATAACCCTAATTCTAACCCTTAACCTAACCCCTAAGCCTAAAATAGCCTTTTTCCTTGTGGGGACCGGCAAAATGTCCCCAATTGTGCTAACTTCCTTGTTTTTGATATCCTTGTGAGTTATGGTCCCCACAAGGATAGTAAAGCCAAAAACACACATACAAAGTTCAATGGTTTAAGGAGAGGGATAGGTGGGCAGCCGGTGAAGCGCTTAGAGTCGTCAGGCCTCCTAAACCAGTACTAAATCTCAGTATAGTTTAATAGATCTACACCTACAGGGTTTGCCTCTCAGATTGCTCTTGAAGTATCCCTCCGGTAAATGAGAGGCCATGGCTCTGGTCCCTCCATGTTCCATAGGACAAATATAGGGCTCCTTGGCCCTGCCCATAGGGATCTGATTGCACAGGCTAATTATTGTTGTTGGCATGCGTGACGAAGGATGAGTGTGTGTGTGTGTGTGTGTGCGTGCGTGCACGCTTGTGTCAGATTATAGCCCTACCAAATGGGTAAACCTCTTTTATGACTGCAGGGTTTGGACGTGACGTAACAACCACCACTACTACACTAAAGAGTTTAAACATGTCTCTGACACATCATTTTACGAGTTAGTGCTGGCGGTCCTTAGAGCTTTGGAGTTGCCTGAGTCAATCCGATTTTATTTTCATTTTCGAGTCGCACTGTACAAACGTATTATACTAGTGACCTAGATGACACACATGCAAACACACCCACCTACACATAGAGTGGAAACATCACAGACAAGTTTATCTCCACTCAATTCCAAAGTCCAGTTAACGAGTACAAGGTTTATGAGGTGTTTTGTGACGGGTTATGAATGTCAAGGTCAGGCGAGTACATTCATCACGTCGACTCAGACAGCATAGAGCCACAGTGGTTCACTTCAAGTGGAACACAACACTTCCTTACTACCGTCTAACACCCACTAGTCTGAGTCTGAGAGCACTGCTGCTAACCTAACACACCCTGGGCTAGGAGGCAAGCTGAGGGGCAACGGTTAAGAATGGGATAATGCTGATGGGAGGTTGTAATTGCATGACCTCCTTGTAACGCTCTCTTTCTCTCTACCTTCATCTCTCTCTCTTTTCTTTTTTTCTACCGCTCGTTCGCTCTCTCTTTCTCCTCTTTCTCGTTCTCTCTCTTTCACTCGTTGCACAATCCACCCCCCACTATGTCACTTCAGCAAGGACTATTCCTCGGTCATGGAATTCCGATTAGGTCCCAGTTCTCTCCCATCGCTGTCCCTCGGGGACCCAGGAAGCACCCGCTGCTGTGGGGAATGGATAAGGCCAGAGCCATGCGTTTAGAGAGTTGGGCCAATGCGATTTTTGGAATTATGATGCATTTTACATGACTCTTCAACATTCTATGGCAGCCATGTTAGCTCCCCATTAACAGTGCATGGTGAATATGTAACCAATGCCATGTAACTGAATGTCTGGAATTAGAGCAATATTCAACATGTTACAAGTTGGCCCAACTCTCTAAATACACAGTATATTCGGAAAGTACTCAGATTCCTTGACCTTTTCCACATTTTGCTACGTTACAGCAATGGATTTTTTAAAAACATCTCAGCAATCTACGCACAATACCCCATAATGACAAAGCGAAAACAGGTTTTGAGAAATTTTCGCAAATGTATTAATTTAAAAAAATGGAAATACCTTATTTACATAAGTATTCAGACCCTTTTCTATGAGACTCGAAATTGAGCTCAGGTGCATCCTGTTTCCATTGAGCATCCTTGAGATGTTTCTACAACTTGATTAGAGTCCACCTGTGGTAAATTCAAATGATTGGACATGATTTGGAAAGGCACACACCTGTCTATATAAGGTCCCACAGTTGACAGTGTGGCCAGACGGAAGCCACTCCTCAGTAAAAGGCACATGACAACCCACTTGGAGTTTGCCAAAAGGCACCTAAAGACTCTCAGACCATGAGAAACAAGATTCTCTGGTCTGATGATACCAAGATTGAACTCTTTGGCCTGAATGCCAAGCATCATGTCTGGAGGAAACTTGCCACCATCCCTATGGTGAAGCATGGTGGTGGCAGCATCATGCTGTGGGGGTGTTTTTCAGTGGCAGGGGCTGGGAGACTAGTCAGGATCAAGGCAAAGATGAACGGAGCAAAGTACAGAGAGATCCTTGATGAAAACCTGCTCCAGAGCACCACTGAAGGATGTGTTTAGGGTTAGGAGTTCTCTCTTTTCTGGAGAGACCTGAAACTAGCTGTGCAGCAACGCTCCCCATCCAACCTGACAGAGCTCGAGAGGATCTGCAGAGAAGAATGGGAGAAACTCCCCAAATACAGGTGTGCCAAGCTTGTAGCGTCATACCCAAGAAGACTTGATGCTGTAATCACTGCTAAAGGTGATTCAACAAAGTACTGAGTAAAGTGTCTGAATACTAATGTAAATGTGATATTTCAAAAATTTGTAAAGATTTATTAAAACCTGTTTTTGCTTTATTGTGTGTAGTATTTAATCAATTTTATAATAAGGCTGTAACCTAACAAAATTTGGAAAAAATAAAGTGGTCTGAATACTTTCCAAATGCGCTGTATGTCTCTGGATAAGGCCTCATGTACAACAGGGTGAGAGGCCAGGTGGCTGGTGTGGGAGGTGACGTCGTCTTCCCCCAACCGGGCCGCAGTTAGAGCAGAACAACGACAAAGGCAGGCTGACCACTTCAGCAGACAGCTACTGATAACACAAAAGCGGCTGCAGATGCACGCACACACACACACACACGCACACACACACACACACACACACACACACACACACACACACACACACACACACACACACACACACACACACACACACACACACACACACACACACACACATATGCTGACTACAGGTGGTCTCAAGGGCCTTTGGGGTCTGGCACCTGCAGCTCAGCATGATCCCCTCTGTTCAGATGGGCTTTAGAGAATATGCACCGCACTTAACACTTCGCCTGTGCCAGTCACACACACACACACACACACACACACACACACACACACACACACACACACACACACACACACACACACACACACACACACACCACACTTCCCCCTACTCTCCGCATTGAAATGTCACCCTTGTCATGGAGCGATGGGCAGGAATGTGTCAGCGATTTTGAGGAGGTGGAGAGGCGGGGGCTGTTCAGCAGAAAGAGGCCGTTGTCAGAAGAGACAGTTGTCTAGTGGCTGCCCCAGGCCCCTGGCCCCCAGGCCCCTGGCTCTGGCACAGTCAGCCCTGTAGCTGAGCCATCGTTGGTCTGTGTGTCACTATTTGCCCCGGCCTCTGGAAAGCTGATCCCAGTGTAGAAAGGCACTGCTATATGTACTTAAATAACCGACTGACTGATTTGAAAGCGACTCCACAAACCCAACCACAATTCCAGCTATTCAATTAATGGAGGGATATGGGGTTTGTCGTTGTGGTGGAGCTAGTCTTATGTTTGAAACCTTCACCAGGCTCTATTCTGGATGTGTTGAAGGCCGGTGTTGTGTTGCTGGGCAGAGGGTCAGCCATCACGTGTAAAGCCCCCCCCCCCCAACATAGGTTTCACCACATATGTTGCTGTTATAAATAAGAGCTGAAATACATGCTAATCTCTCTAGAAGTCAATAAGACAGTGTTCTTCGTTCTTCCTTTATCTCTTTACACACACAAACACGTCATGGCATTGGGCCAAAGGTCCTGCCTACACTTGAGTGTCAGATTGACTGCTGTGCCCTGAGTGTCGTGGAGTTGCTGGTTACATGTGGACCTTGTCATAAAGATGAATGTAGGCCTGAGTCATAAACATATCCTGCAGCCGCAGCTGACGCAGGTCTGTGTCTGTACAAGTCGTATTATTTCAGAGCCAAATCAGGACCCCAGCACCGAGATGCCATGTCACACTGCTACGTGGATGTTACCACACTCCCCCTAAAGTTCACGACCTTTCAGCTCCGAACCTCCCTTCAAGTTCCACGTGTTTTGGTGTCCTGTTTGTATTCTGTCCTACACCCAGATTGATACAGTTACTCTCTCTGTTTCCCCCACCGTCTCCTCTCCCACCTTCCCTCCCCTCCCCCACATCTCTCTGTGCCAGTCTCAGTGACAGAGGTGGAGTGTGTGCGTGAGGGCTGCCAGTCTGAGGCTCTGCGGAGACTATCCGGGTCGGTACCAGAGAATCAGTGCTTCACGGTGGTGTTCAGAGGGGCCAGGAAGAGTCTGGACCTCCTCTGCGCCTGTGAGGAGGAGGCGAGGCACTGGGTCCGAGGGATACGCACGCTGAAGGAGCGTGTGGCCAACATGACCCAGAAGGAGAAACTGGACCAATATCCTTTACGCCCCGAGGGCCTTTGCTGCGCTGTGCCAGGCTGCCAGCCTTCGGCCCAGAGTAATTATAGTGCAGGCTGGGCAGCCAGGATCGCTATGGTGACTGACTCTGAACATAACACTGTCACATGCACCGTCCCACATCCACAGCATTCCTAAGATGTGCAGCAATGGCCCAGCAAAAAGCACCGTCTAAATATAGTCTGACTATCTTGTCAAACATGATCCCTGGTATAGCCGCTGGGTTGTTTGTGACACAGGTGTACGACGGACACACTTGTGTAAAACGCAAAGCCAGATCTTGAAAGCAAATGGAGCGGTAGGTGCTCTGGGACATGTCCAGGCTAGTGCCGTGGCTTGTAATTGGGTAAGATTTGAGGTGCGGTTTTGCACTGGCATGTCCCAGCAGTGTTTGCAGTAGATTGATAAACACCATCCTTGCGAAAGCTCTTATTGTTGTGTGTGTCCTGGAAGAGGGAGGTGTCATATAGGCTCCTCTCTCTACGTCCGCCCTGTGTTCTATTCCACTAGAGGCCTTGGAGGAGGCTTTAAGTATTTTGGATGTTGGCACAACAGGACATCTGTGTCTACAGTCAACACACATCTGAATCATAGACTGGGGTGTATTCCATTTCAATTCCTGGTAGTTGATTTAGACACTTATCCTCCTCTGAACGGTTACACAATTGATTCCTGGTTTGCTGTGAATTAAGAAATGATGCACTTGACCCTTACCCATAGTTGGATGTGGGCTGTAATGTGCTTATATACAGTATGCACGTACATCAACCCTGCCTGTATGTATAGATGTGTTTTGTGTCTATACATACTGTATATACC
Organism: Salvelinus namaycush; assembly: GCF_016432855.1. Classification (NCBI taxonomy): domain Eukaryota; kingdom Metazoa; phylum Chordata; class Actinopteri; order Salmoniformes; family Salmonidae; genus Salvelinus; species Salvelinus namaycush. Next base: position 5,090,867 of record NC_052347.1, on the reverse strand, counting down.
ATAGAATGTACTTTTTAAGGATGTGTTTCGGGTTAGAGGTTCGGAATGCTCCCCCGGTTGCTCTCCTTAACCCCCCACACCTGGATCCGTGGCTACCTGAGACGGGCTGATGAGAACGACGATGGGAAGATGAGTTACGACGAGGTCAAACGCCTGCTGCAGATGATCAACATAGACCTGAACGAACAGTACGCGCGCTCGCTATTCAAGGTGAGCACATACTGTATATGTGTGTGCCGCATTTAGTATGGCTTGTAGGTTAATGTGTATAGACCTTGACTGCATGGGTGTGCGTATGTGCGTGAGCGAGATGTTGTTGTTGGCTGAAGGCCATTGTTTACTCAGTTATGCTGTGGAGTAGATTGGGGCTGTGTTTCACTCTCAGCCTGGAGTCTGTGTTCAATTACCAACCCAGTGGCAAGCCAACCAGCAGGTCTCTCTCTCTTCTCTCTCTCTCTCTCTCTCTCTCTCTCTCTCTCTCTCACTCACTCACTCACTCACTCACTCACTCACTCACTCACTCACTCACTCACTCACTCACTCACTCACTCACTCATTCTCTCTCTCTCCTGCCCTCTTCTCTCTACTGCCGTCTTTCATTCTCCCCAGGCGGTCTCGTCCTTCCCCGTCTTCCCCCTCTCTATCAGGCAGCCAGTCATTTCTCCATAGTTGAGGAGTACTGCTAGCTAAGTCTCTCAGCTCCCCTCTCCGTTAAAGTCCAGTTGTTTTCCTGCTCCTTCCTTCTCCAACCCTGCCCATCCATCTCCTCAGAGACTGAACATCAAACCAACTGCAGTGCAGCAATGTGTGGAGTGTATGTTTGTTTATATGGTATGAATTATGGGAGTGGATGGGGTTGCTGGCCACTCCCATAGCAAATCAGTGCGCGCCCATAGATTTGATCATATGAACATGGCTCACCTATGAGAATTGAAGATATTAACTTTGATCCAGCCCTCTGTTTTTAGGGAAGCGCTTTGAAAATGTGTGGAGGGGTTGTGTATGTGTGTTTTAATCAGAACAACGCTAACGAAGGTCTCTCTGTCTGTCCGTCCGTCCGTTCGCCCATCTGTCTCTTTGTCCCTCCCTCTCCTCTGTCTGTCTGTCCCTCCTTCTCCTCTATCCGTCCTTCCGTCCCTATCCTCCGTCCCTCTCTCAGAAAGCTGACCGGTCGTGTGACGGCCGTCTGGACCACGTAGAGATCGAGGAGTTCTGCAGGGAGCTGATGAGGCGGCCGGAGCTGGACGCGGTGTTCAGACACTACTCTGGTAACGGCTGTGTTCTGTCCACCGCTGAGCTGAGAGACTTCCTGGGAGACCAGGGGGAGGACGCGTCACTGATCCACGCTCAGAGCCTCATCCGCACCTACGAGCTCAACGACTGGGGTAGGCCCGAAGAAACACTGAACATCATTTTAGCCTTGGATTTTTATGACCTTACATTTGACATTGTAGTCATTTGCAGTAGTGAGAGCATACATTTTCATACTTTTTTTTCATACTGCATTCCTTACATTCCCTGTCCTTTTATTTATCTGAATGTTTTATGTTTTTATTTTTGACATATTTAACTGCTGCAAATTCAGGGCCAGTTCCTCCCTTGACTTTATTTTCCCACAATCGTATGAGCATGTCTATACCCGTCTATTCCTGTTCATAATCCTCATAAAAGGTTGATGGTTTGATGTGCCGCTCCTCCCTGCAGCCCAGAAGAACCAGTTCATGACCCAGAATGGTTTCACCATGTACATGCTGTCCCTGGAGAACGATGTGTTTAACCCCGACCACGCCAGGGTGCACCAGGACATGACCAGACCTCTGGCCCACTACTTCATCTCATCCTCACACAACACCTACCTCACCAAGGACCAGGTCACCAGCGCCAGCAGCGCCGAGCCATACATCAGGTATTGAATACACACGTGCGCACACACAAACACACATATGCATGCGCATAGACGCACACACACAAACACACAGGCTCATGCACATATGCATGCACACAGGCACACACACACACACACACACACACACTAAGAATATGTACTGTGTGAACCAGAGCTCTGAACCAGGGCTGTCGCTGTGTGGAACTGGATTGTTGGGACGGGGACAAAGGAGAGCCTGTCATCTACCATGGACACACCCTTACTTCTAAGGTGCCCTTCAAAGAGGTAATCGAGACCATCGCCC
>NC_052347.1:4956178-5083678 GCF_016432855.1 Salvelinus namaycush | reverse complement strand
GAGACATGACTTTGGCACTGGACCTGTTTTACACCAGAACTCTACCTGGCAGCCGTCTGCCTACTATGAAGCCAATATAGTTTTTTTTTTCTCACTCAAAGCCAGGTTTGTGTCCTGGAGCCTCTGGAGAAGATCATGAAGACGTTTCCCAACATTTTTAACATATTTAAAGTGAAGAAGTATGTAACTTTTTTGCTACTTTTAGCTGATGTGTGGTGAGCGTTCTGGCACAAAATGGTCACCGTGCATCACCCAGGTGGGTGCCGCGCATTGATGGTGGATCAGGTGAGTTTCCCCCTACTATGTAAAGCTCTTTGAGTACCTCAGTTGGTAGAAAAGCACTATATAAATCCAATCAATTATTATAACTTTTTTACTATTACAGAATATTATAGAAGCGTTTTATCAGGGCAAGACTTGTAGTTGAGCTCCTTTTTCCAGGACAACGATAGTGTTATATGACTAAATGTCATCGTTAAATTAAGTCTAGTTGTTGTGGTATTGGTCTGTCACGCCTGGCATGACACAGTCCAAAATACTGAATGAATGCCTAATCTTAGTGACAGAATGAATACTTAATGTTTTTGTAATGTGTTTGCAACATATTGTGTTTGCTGCAATTGATGAAACACACTTCTTTCAGTGTGCAATTTCTGATAGGAGTTTTTAGATTATATTTAACATTGTTGTAAAATGTTATATTCTAATGTAGTTACAGTATTCTAATCTAATTATCTCAGTAAAAATGAATTCATTTGCATACTGTATGTACTTTCTCTGACACTAACTTCCTTTAGATAAATAAAAACAGCATCAAAGTCACAGAGGGTCAAACCAAGACTTATGCAATTGACCATGATTATATTGTATACATATAATTGAAGTATTAGCTTTCATGAATTTCCAAGGTCAGTTTTCATTACGAAGCAGTCATCCACAATGCACTAGTTGTTATTGTTACTGGACTTTATTATTTGTATTCTTTCCTCTGGTCCTCTAAATTTAAATTCAAAGTCACTTTAATTTTGAAAAACGGCAAATGGTTTTGACAGTTTAAAATACTGCATTTGCCTTATTTCAATGGAAACAGCTGTTAGTATTCTTTCTTATAGTTGCTAAGACAGTATATTGCTAAGTTGCTAAGACGTACCTCAATGTCTCTTCAATTGTGTACTTTGTTGTGACTTATATCTGTGGGCATCAGATTCATATGGGTCAGTGTTAAATCCAGCCACCGAATCTGAAAGGTCTCCCAGTCCATTTAACAACAAAAAACACTTAAATCCAAACTTTGAAGATGGTGTATCTTCATAGTACTATAGAAACAAATAATTCCCCTGAGGTTCAGGGGCAATATTATCATTTACATTAGTATAGTAAGTGACATTAGCACAGTATTTATTTGGCTGTTTGCTTCATTCATCTCACAAACTGGTTTGTATTGTACTGAATGAGAAGAGAGTAATATTATTTTAACACTAAGTGTGAAAGCCTAGAGAAGCATGTTCAGTTTTTATAAAAACTATTTTAACCCCATTGTGCCCTTCTGTATTTTCAATTCTGGCATACTATTTCAATGTTTTTGTGCTTGAATGGTGTCTGTGTGAGAAAACGGATTTATTTTTGAGGGAAGTGGAGTAGGAGATAGTATGCACAGCATACTGACACGCAACACACACAGAGCCTCCTTCTGCCATATAAATGAGTCATATACACTACCGTTCTTAAGTTTGGGGTCACACAGAAATGTCCTTGTTTTTGAAAGAAAAGCAAATTTTTTGTCCATTAAAATAACATAAAATTGATCAGAAATACAGTGTAGACATTGTTAATGTTGTAAATGACTATTGTAGCTGGAAACAACTGATTTTTAATGGAAAATCTACATACAGAGGCCCATTATCAGCAACCATCACTGAAGATCACATACAACGCAGTCTACTACTCCCTTCACAGAACAGCGCAAACTGGCTCTAACCAGAATAGAAAGAGGAGTGGGAGGCCCCGGTGCACAACTGAGCAAGAGGACAAGTACATTAGAGTGTCTAGTTTGAGAAACAGACACCTCACAGATGCTGGCCTTCTAGGCAGAGTTCCTCTGTCCAGTGTGTGTTATTTTCCCCATCTTAATCTTTTATTTTTATTAGCCAGTCTGAGATATGGCTTTTTCTTTGCAAGTCTGCCTTGAAGGCCAGCATCCCGGAGTCGCCTCTTCACTGTTGACGCTGAGACTGGTGTTTTGTGGGTATTATTTGCCAGTTGAGGACTTGTGAGACGTCTGTTTCTCAAACTAGACACTCTAATGTACTTGTCCTCTTGCTCAGTTGTCCCCCGGGGCCTCCCACTCCTCTTTCTATTCTGGTTAGAGCCAGTTTGCGCTGTTCTGTGACAGGAGTAGTGCACAGCGTTGTATGAGATATTCCGTTTCTTGTCAATTTCTCGCTTGGAATAGCCTTCATTTCTCAGAACAAGAATAGACTGACGAGTTTCAGAAGAAAGTTATTTGTTTCTGGCCATTTTGAGCCTGTAATCGAACCCACAAATGCCGATGCTCCAGATACTCAACTAGTCTAAGGAAGGCCAGTTTAATTGCTTCTTTAATTAGGACAACAGTTTTCAGCTGTGCTAACATAATTGCAAAAGGGTTTTCTAATGCTCAATTAGCCTTTTAAAATGATAAACTTGGATTAGCTAACACAACGTGCCATTGGAACACAGGAGTGAGGGTTGCTGATAATGGGCCTCTGTACCCCTATGTAGATTTTCCATTAAAATTCTGCCTTTTCTAGCTACAATAGTCATTTACAACATTAACAATGTCTACACTGTATTTCTGATCAATTTGATGATGTTTTAATGGACAAAGAATGTGCTTTTCTTTAAAAAACAAGGACATTTCTAAGTGACCCCAAACTTTTGAACGGTAGTGTAAATGTCTAGTCAGTCTGTGGTGCTGGATTCCTTGGAGAACATCAAACTATCACAACTCATTTAATATCAGTGTAGATGATTAAACCACCATTTGTAAGTTTTACTCTTTTCACCTATACAGATGTTGTAAAGATGTATGACGAATGTGAAATCAAAAGACAGAAATCAGTGCATCATACAGTGGTGGAAATAATACCCAATTGTCATACTTGAGTAAGGGTATACAGTAGATACCTTAGTAGGAAGTTACTCAAGTAAAAGTGAAAGTCACCCAGTAAAATACTACTTGAGTTACAGTCTAAAAGTATTTGGTTTTAAATATATTTAAGTTTCAAAGTAAACATAATTGCTCAAATATACTTAAATATCAAAAGTAAAAGTATAAATCATTTCAAATTCCTTATATTAAGCAAAGCATTATCTTGTTTTTAAAATTCACAGATAGCTAGGGGCACACTCCAACACTCAGACATTATTTACAGAAGATGCATTTGTGTTTAGTGAGTCAACCAGAACAGAGGCAGTAGGGATGACCACGTGTTCTCTTGATAAGTGTGTAAATTGCACACTTTTCCTGTTCTGCTAAGCTTTTCAAAATGTAACGAGTACTTTGGGTTGTCAGTAAAAAGTTAAATATTTCTTTAGGAATGTAGAAGTAAAAGTAAAAGTTGTCAAAAATCTAAAAAGTAAAGTACAGATACTGCAAAACTCTTCTCAAGTAGCACATTAAAGTATTTTTACTTAGGTACTATACACCACTGGCATCATATGATTTTACCCAGGTCAAGTGACAAGATTTGCTGGCACCCCCATACTGTCTATGGATGGAACATATCAACACAGGTGAGTCTAATGATGTATCTAAACCCTGGATCGCTGATGTCATATCGGTCATATTGGCACTCCCCAGAAGGAGCAGTCCTCTCTAGGAATGAATGTACTTCTACAGTATTACAATTAAATATTTTAAGGACCAAATTACATGTATTTAAGTATTTTGTTGTTGTAGCGGAAACAGTAAAATTAGTCATTTCTAAAAACAATACTTTAAGGAAAATTGTTTTATTAAACTGTTTCATTTTTTATTTATAGCTCACATCTGAGTGGTCATCTAGTGTATATATAAATCATTGGGTGAGTCACAACTACGTGACATTGTTTAATAGACAACTGAGGCTCAGTCCTGTTTAGGGACATGTTCCTTACGTAGCCCTATGCATCCATTTGCCTGCTTCGAAAGTGTGTTAAAAAAAAAAAATCATAACCTGTCACATTAATAACTACAGGAACCAGAATGCACCACAACAGTCGGCCAATAGTATCGCAGGTTGTTTTGAGGCGTTGAATGCACGCGGTGGTTCTTCACTTCCTGGTTAAAGATGGCGGATGAGAATGAGACAGCACCGAAGCCGGAGAAAGAAGAGGAGGTAGAAGAAGACCATGGACATTGCAGTGATTGCGAAAATGAAGAGCATCACTTTGATGATGGGTAAGGGTGCACACCTATTTGTAGCACGATAGAAAATGTGTCATGCTATTGCGCTCGTTTTAAAGAGACGATGCGAGCTATACTCAGCTGGTCTTGAGAAACCCAATTCAACTAATCCCTCCCACTTTCTTTTGGATTATTGGTGATAACGGTTTAACGTTACTTATTGCCAGCTTTTCGCTCTGATTTGATCTAAATTGGTTATTTTCCTGTTATGGGCAGGGTTTCATGCTGTTCCTCCTTTTGCTTTTATCGCGAGGCATAACGTTAGCTAACTACCATTGGTCACTGTACAAGAAATTGAACCATATTATGATCAATTACATACAATTATGCGGTGAAGACCAACACAAATCAGATTGTAGTACAATATTAAACTGGAACACTTGATTTCGAATAGAGAACAGCGCCCGAATGTTAAATACAACGTCTTAAGTCAAATGCGAAACTGATAACGTTAGCTAACTAGCTAGCCAGCTATGCCTTTTTACGACGTTGACCTGTTAGTTAGCTGACTCCCGAACTTGTGACGCTGTCTGTCAAAAATAACAAACATATTCAGGTAAATAATGATGCATCGTCTGTCTTTTCATCACAGCAACACCATCATGATAGGTGCTAAATGCTTTAGCATAGTTGGCTCATTCCTACCATGCGGTGCTTTTTCTATCCCCAGGAAATGTCACTTATTTTTAGTGTAAAATGTGAATTCCAAAAAGCTTTCAATATAAGGTCAGGTGTACTTTACCTTAACACAGAAATATGGCCTTTGAAAGGGAATGTTGAACATTATTCATCAACTTACATGAGAAATATAAGCCTTATAATAATATTTTAAATCTTCATTATTTTATAGCCCTTGTTAAATTCTCATTTCAATAACGTTTTTTTTCTCATGATTATTGTATTTAATATTTAATATTTTCTTTGTGTCCCTGATATCACTTTCCACCCTGTTAGTCTGTTGTAATTCACCATTTTAAGAAAACAACCCCTTTCTAAAATGACACCACATTCAGGAAGTTGCATCATTTCTTTGGTGGGAAAACTGTGGTGCAAAGGTACAACAATATAAACACACATTTTTGTTATCTATTTTTCCATGTTTCATGTTAGTCTGTATTTCCCACTCATAGATTTCCACCCTGTTACATTAAAAAATATATAATATATTGTAATGAAACAGCAGGGAGCAGGTCTCGAACCCTCGACCTCCTAGCCCGAGGTCCGGCGCGCTATCGACTGTGCCGCAAAAGCATGCTCAAACGGCAGAGTCGATTTCCGCGCTTATAAACCCAGGGTCGTTACACTACTCCCTCCTTTCAAAGAGCGCGTCCTCGCGCTAGCTTGCGACTTTACGTCTTACAGGAACGCGCTCACCGGCCAAGCACACGCACTGTCGTGGATGCGAGGTCCGATCACTTCTGACACCAATGTAATGAAACAGCAGGGAGCAGGTCTCGAACCCTCGACCTCCTAGCCCGAGGTCCGGCGCGCTATCGACTGTGCCGCAAAAGCATGCTCAAACGGCAGAGTCGATTTCCGCGCTTATAAACACAGGGTCGTTACAATATATTTCACCTTTATTTAACCAGGTAGGCCAGTTGAGAACATTTACAACTGCAACCTGGCCAAGATAAAGTAAAGCAGCGCTACAAAAACAACAACAGAGTTACACATGGGATAAACAAACATACAGTCAATAACACATTAGAAAAATATATGTACAGTGTGTGCAAATGTAGTAAGATTAGGGAGGTAAGGCAATAAATAAGCCATAGTGGCGAAATAATTACAATTTAGCGTTAACACTGGAGTGATTGATGTGCAAGTAGAGATACTGGGGTGCAAAAAAAGTAAATAACAATATGGGGATGAGGTAGTTGGGTGGGCTATTTACAGATAGGCTGTGTACAGGTGCAGTGATCAGTAAGCTGCTCTGACAGCTGATGCTTTAAAGTTAGTGAGAGAGATATATAAGTCTCCAGCTAAAGTGATTTTTGCAATTCGTTCCAGTCATTGGCAGCAGAGAACTGGAAGGAAAGGTGGCCAAAAGAGGTGTTGGCTTTGGGGATGACCAGTAAAATATACCTGCTGGAGCCCGTGCTACGGGTAGGTGTTGCTATGGGGACCAATGAGCTGAGATAAGGCGGGGCTTTATCAAGCAAAGACTTATAGATGACCTGGAGCCAGTGGGTTTGGCAACGAATATGTAGCGAGGGCCAGCCAACGAGAGCATACAGGTCGCAGTGGTGGGTGTATATGGGGCTTTGGTGACAAAACGGATGGCACTGTGATAGACTGCATCCAATTTGCTAAGTAGAGTGTTGGAGGCTATTTTGTAAATGACATCGCCGAAGTCAAGAATCAGTTGGATAGTCAGTTTTACGAGTGTATGTTTGGCAGCATGAGTGAAGGATGCTTTGTTGCGAAATAGGAAGCTGATTCTAGATTTAATTTTGGATTGGAGATGCTTAATGTGAATCTGGAAGGAGAGTTTACAGTCTAGCCAGACACCTAGGTATTTATTGTTGTCCACATATTCTAAGTCAGAACCGTCCAGAGTAGTGATGCTAGTCGGGCGGGTGGGTGCGGGCAGCAATCGGTTGAAGAGCATGCATTTAGTTTTACTAGCATTTAAGAGCAGTTGGAGGCCATGGAAAGAGTGTTTGACATTGAAACTCGTTTGGAGGTTTTTTAACAGTGTCCAAAGGAGGGCCAGATGTATACAGAATGGTGTCATCTGCATAGATGTGGATCAGAGAATCACCAGCAGCAAGAGCGACATCATTGATATACAGTTGAAGTCGGAAGTTTACATACACTTAGGTTGGAGTAATTGAAACTCGTTTTTCAACCACTCCACAAATGTCTTGTTAACAGACTATAGTTTTGGCAAGTCGGTTAGGACATCTACTTTGTGCATGACACAAGTAATCTTTCCAACAGTTGTTTACAGACAGATTATTTCACTTATAATTCACTGTATCACAATTCCAGTGGGTCAGAAATTTACATACACTAAGTTGAATGTGCCTTTTAAACAGCTTAGAGAATTCCAGAAAATGTGGTCATAGCTTTAGAAGCTTCTGATAGGCTAATTGACATCATTTGAGTCAATTGGAGGTGTACCTGTGGATGTATTTCAAGGCCTACCTTCAAACTCAGTGCCTCTTTGCTTGACATCATGGGAAAATCAAAAGAAATCAGCCAAGACCTCAGAAAAAACATTGTAGACCTCCACAAGTCTGGTTCATCCTTGGGAGCAATTACCAAACGCCTGAAGGTGCCACGTTCATCTTTACAAACAATAGTACGCAAGTATAAACACCATGGGACCACACAGCCGTCATACCGCTCAGGAAGGAGATGCGTTATGTCTCCTAGAGATGAATGTTCTTTGGTGCGAAAAGTGCAACTCAATCCCAGAACAACAGCAAAGGACCTTGTGAAGATGCTGGAGGAAACAAGTACAAAAGTATCTATATCCACAGTAAAACGAGTCCTATATCGACATAACCTGAATGGCCGCTCAGCAAGGAGGAAGCCACTGCTCCAAAACCGCCATAAGAGCCAGACTACGGTTTGCAACTGCACATGGGGACAAAGATCGTACTTTTTGGAGAAATGTCCTCTGGTCTGATTAAACAAAAATGTAACTGTTTGGCCATAATGACCATCATTATGTTTGGAGGAAAAAGGGGGAGGCTTGCAAACCGAAGCACACCATCCCAACGTGAAGCACGGGGGTCACAGCATCATGTTGTGGGGGTTCTTTGCTGCAGGAGGGACTGGTGCACTTCACAAAATAGATGGCATCAAAATTATGTGGATATATTGAAGCAACGTCACAAGACATCAGTCAGGAAGTTAAAGCTTGGTCGCAAATGGGTCTTCCAAATGGACAATGACCCCAAGCATACTTCTAAAGTTGTGGCAAAATGGCTTAAGGACAACAAAGTCAAGGTAATGGAGTGGCCATCACAAAGCCCTGGCCTCAATCCTATAGAAAATGTGTGGGCAGAACTGAAAAGTGTGTGCAAGCAAGGAGGCCTACAAACCTGACTCAGTTACACCAGCTCTGTCAGGAGGAATGGGCCAAAATTCACCGAACTTATTGTGGGAAGCTTGTGGAAGGCTACCTGAAACGTCTAATCCATGTTAAACAATTTAAAGGCAATGCTACCAAATACTAATTGAGTGTATGTAAACTTCTGACACTGGGAATATGATGAAAGAAATTAAAGCTGAAATAAATAGTTCTCTCTTATTTTGAGTTTTTACAAAGATAAAATGTCAGATATTGTGAAAAACTGGGGCCTCCCGGGTGGCGCAGTGGTGTAGGGCACTGCATCGCAGCGCTAGCTGTGCCACCAGAGTCTCTGGGTTTGCGCCCAGGCTCTGTCGCAGCCGGCCGCCACGGGGAGGTCCGTGGGGGCGACGCACAATTGGCCTAGCGTCGTCCGGGTTAGGGAGGGTTTGGCCGGTAGAGATATCCTTGTCTCATCGCGCTCCAGCGACTCCTGTGGCGGGCCGGGCGCAGTGTGCGCTAACCAAGGGAGCCAGGTGCACGGTGTTTCCTCCGACACATTGGTGCGGCTGGCTTCCGGGTTGGAGGCGCGCTGTGTTAAAGAAGCAGTGCGGCTTGGTTGGGTTGTGCTTCGGAGGACGCATGGCTTTCGACCTTCGTCTCTCCCGAGCCCATACGGGAGTTGTAGCGATGAGACAAGATAGTAATTACTAGCGATTGGATACCACGAAAAATTGGGGAGAAAAGGATGTAAAAAAAAAAAAAAATAAAAAAAAAAAAGGAGGAATTTTTTTTTTGTGTGAAAAACTGAGATTAAATGTATTTGGCTAAGGTGGATGTAAACTTCCGACTTCAACTCTATACAGAGAAAATAGTCGTCGTCCTGAGAATTGAACCCTGTGGCACCCCCATAAAGACTGCCAGAGGTCCGGAATACAGGCCCTCCGATTTGACACACTGAACTCTATCTGAGAAGTAGTTGGGGAACCTGGCGAGGCAGTCATTTGAGAAACCAAGGCTATTGAGTCTGCAGATAAGAATGCGGTGATTGACTGAGTCGAAAGCCTTGGCCAGGTCGATGATGACGGCTGCACAGTACTGTCTTTTATCGATGGCGGTTATGATATCGTTTAGGACCTTGAAGGTGGCTGAGGTGCACCCATGACCAGCTCGGAAACCAGATTGCATAGTGGAGAAGGTATGGTGGGTTTTTCGAAATGGTCGGTGATCTGTTTAACTTGGCTTTCCAAGACTTAGAAAGGCAGGGCAGGATGGATATAGGTCTAACGGTTTGGGTCTCTCCCCCTTTGAAGAGGGGGATGACCGCGGCAGCTTTCCGATCTTTAGGTGTGTCAGACGACCACACATGCTGACCACACTGCTCACATTACAAAATAAATATACACATACATGTTATTCAATCATTGCACCCACACTGCTCGCGTGCGCCATCAAGTGTCTGCGTTGCCAGGCTCTAAAATATAAGTCAGTTCTATTTGTGATGCTGAACGCGGTGCAAGTCCTGCCTCTCCCATGTCCTCATTTGTTTATAGAAGCAGATACCCACGTGCCATCTCCTCATTGGTTATACCTACGTGGGTGATTGAAAGATGAACTGACGTCGGTCGGTCGTGGTAATACACCTTTTATTATGAAAGTTAGATGCCAATCTAAAGATGCCATATAAAGTCCAAAGAAGAAAAAGCCTGGAAGGAGGAGAGATGACTAGAAACGATTCGGTTGACCGTTTTATTTGTGGATTAATTGTCGGAGTAGAGGACCTTGGGCATTTCAGGTAAAATAACAACAACGTTTATATCCTATGACAAATTAGCTAGCAACGGCAAGCTAGCTAAATAGGACAAATTAGCTAGCAACTGCAAGCTAGCTAGCTAAATTGCCATAAATGTGTAATGCTTTTCAACCTGTCCCCAGATTAATATAACTCGTTCAGTTTTTGATATTTCAACCTGCGTGTCGTGATCGCGTTTGGTGTGGGGGGACAAAATACATTTGTGTGCGTCCGGTTTGGGTATGGCGTTAGGCTAAGTTATAGAGAAAATTAACCACTTTTCATATGTTTGATAGAGAAGTTAAAATCCTGTTCAAGTGTTCACCATTATACTAGCTCAATCTTGCTCACTCAGAGCGCTATGGCTAATTTGTGTTCCAAATTTCCACCCAGTTAGGTTCCACGCTGTTAGTTGGAAAATGCACCCCAAAAAATAAGTGCCTGGGTTTGACCAAAATATTTTTCTGATAGAATGCACGGGGAAAAATATATCCCCCCCCCCCCAAAAAAAAGCACCGCATATATGAGGTCCAAAAAGCACTGCATATTTGGAATGACCAAGTTAAGCTAGGTGACAGCTGTCTGACATGAGTGATACACTTGATGCCGGAAATCTCAGACTTCAGTGCATTCAAGACAACTGGGAACTTGGGGGGTATGACATTTGGAAACGAGCTCCGACTGGGGGAAAAATATTTTGAAGGGTCATCCATCTTGGAATTCCAAGTCGGAAACACAGGCGTCTTTCTAGAGCTCCGACGTGAGCGTCATTTTGCCAGAAGAAAATGTAAGTAACTGCTCTTAACGTTCCTTCTGTAAATTGCGGGGTTGACCTAACCATATAGTGACATGTAGCTATTTGTTTAGCTGGGATGCAACCATTGTCAAAACTCTCTTGGTTGCATTGAAGCTATTGGTTCTGCCAACAATCAACAACAACCTATTTAAACTGGGTGTGGATTACAGCCCTTGTGTGGCTTGATGTCAGCGTGTATGCGAGCGTCTGGGACCCTGCTAGGTAGCTAAATAAGTTACCATGAATATTTGATAGCTAACGCTAGTTAGCTAAATGAAATGAAAGGTTGAATGGTTCTGGATGGTAGTTAGGCTCGACTGCTGGAATGGAAGCCTGTCGAATAAGCCATTGAATGGTTGGTCGTCTATTGTTCCTGTCAGTGTCCCCTTAACATCCCTCATACACACACAGATACGCATAGCCACACACACTCCCCCCGGGGTCATGTGATTTACCATCTGTCCTGGTGTTACAAATACAGGCCAGTCCATAGCCTCACTCCCCCCTTGGGCGCTAATGGGATCATCCCCTGTTCTTGTAAGTATACTGCTGTCTCCCTGTCCTGCCCAGGAAATGGGCCTCAGGGTGGGGGCTTTTTTAGAGTCCTCGGTGATCAGGGGATGGAGGAATAACTCCAACCAATTTAAATTAGCTTAGGGATAAACTGTAAGTTATCTGTATTTGGGACAAAAGGTCACCACATGCTTGTTTCCAACATATCTTATAAGATGCTGGGTATTTTAGGTTGGTAATGAAGAGGGCTGAAACAGTTGTGGCACGCTCCTGGCCTATGGAAAGTCTTATAGTTACATGTTTTGTTGTTGTTGTTGTCCTATGGTAGTGACAAGGGCCAGGGAGATGACAGCGGTGCCAAGAAGAAGAAAAACAAAAAGAAGAAGAAGTCTGGGGCAACTAAAGAACCTGCGGAGGAGGATCCGCTAGGCAAGGTAGATGTATGTACATGTGTGTAGGCTACGTGAGTGAGTGGGGGCAAATGTTTTTGCTTTGTTTGTGTCCCTCTGTTCCTTTGAGAGAGAGAGAGAGAGGAGTTCTAGAAGGACCGACATTGACTTATTGTTCTGTAACTTTTGAAAACGGCCTCTAAAAAATTGAATGGAGATTAGTGGGTGTGTTTTTGAATGTCTGTGAAGGATTGTTGTTTTGCATTTGGCAATTTGTTTCCTTTTCAACCCTACATTACTCTCTTTTCTCTCTCTCTACACACAGGTGAACTCGCTGCCTGCTGATAAGCTGCAGGAGATCCAAAAGGCCATTGAACTGTTCTCTGTAGGCCAGGGCCCTGCCAAAACCATGGAGGAGGCAAGCCGACGCAGCTACCAGTTCTGGGACACACAGCCCGTCCCCAAGCTAGGTATGACATTTTGCAGGGGTACCGAAATGTCTCCAGAACCTCACTGTAGGGACTAGTAGGGATTAACATGGGTAACCAGGTTCCCGGGACTGTACAACATTTCCCCCCATTGTCGCACTAATGCAATTCCATGTGTAGGAGCAGATTGGCAAAAATAAAATAGCACGTCATCCAAACAGGTTGTCTCATGGAAGCCTTGAACCTAGCGTATATACTTCACACAATGTCGCCATAAATTCAAAACTCATGCATAATTTACACTGCATGACTGCGCGCGAGACCCGAATGCAGTTTAGACTTTTCATCAGAACTAAAAATTCGATCCTGGTCCGACCCAAGCTCCGTGAGCTGAAAACCCGAACCCTGGTCCGACATCACAGAAATAAAATGAACCGGGAAAGAAACAGACTTCTAGAAAACAGTAGCCTATATTGATTTAAACTGGTGTTGAGAACAATGCAGAGGCGGGCGGGCGGGAGTGAAGAGACGAGGAAACAGCCATTGGATCTTAGAAAAAGCGCAGAGAGAGCAAAACATACCTTAGTTATACAAGTGGATTTTGCTCTTCGCTCACTTAGTAGGCTGTTCTACTCCCTACCGAAAGCCTGTGCTTGTGTTTCACTGAATCTCTATGTATATTTGATCTCTGGCTGGACAAGTGGAAGTGGTAGCTCATTTATCACTGATCAGAAACATTTAGCTTGCAGTAATGTAGCCTAAATCAAGTGTATTTATCTATTGACTCGCGTAGTAGCCTTATACAGCCGAGACTATTGTCCTATCATCCCAGTCCCACTGAAACCCAACATCCCGACTCCTGTCTCACATGATCAACAAACGGTATGAGAGTAGATGGGGATATTTTTTAAACAGAGTTGGTCCCTGATAAGATACCTTGATATTTTACACAATGTCCTCTCTTCATCTCCCCGTTTATTCATGAGCTGATTTGCTGTTTGTATAAATACCAACTCGATGTAGACAAATGGGCTTAACGACTTTGGTCTTTTGACTTTTATTTGTCTGCCTTTTAAAGTTTGTATGATTTGACAACGCTGTGGCCTACTCTGTGTGTCCTGGGTGCGCTCTGAGTGTGTCCTGGGTGCCCTCTGAGTGTGTCCTGGGTGCCCTCTGAGTGTGTCCTGGGTGCCCTCTGAGTGTGTCCTGGGTGCCCTCTGAGTGTGTCCTGGGTGCCCTCTGAGTGTGTCCTGGGTGCCCTCTGAGTGTGTCCTGGGTGCCCTCTGAGTGTGTCCTGGGTACGCTCTGAGTGCGCTCTGAGTGTGTCCTGGGTGCGCTCTGAGTGTGTCCTGGGTGCGCTCTGAGTGTGTCCTGGGTGCGCTCTGAGTGCGCTCTGAGTGTGTCCTGGGTGCGCTCTGAGTGTGTCCTGGGTGCGCTCTGAGTGGTTTTTTCCCCCACATTTTTTCCCCTCCATTATTTATCCGAATATGTTGATTGTTTTTGACAGACCATGTCACAAGTTCGGGAGTCAGGATGAATATGAATTATTCCCGATATTGAAACTTGGTAGATTTTCAGGAAGAGATGAATCCCTAGTGACTATGGATGGGCATTTGAAAGAATTTCACTATTCGAGTAATATCATGAAATTTATCCGGACAGGTAAAATAATGTATATTTAAAAAATAATATATATGTTTCAATTTACGAACTGGCTTGCTTCGCAGCCTGCACGACTTGGGAGAGAGGTGCCGCTTCGCTTGCATGCAGCAGTGCGGGGGATAGTCAGGGGTCGGTGTGTTTGACACAGGAGAGAGACAGTACCCATACACACTTGCCCTAGTTAGACAAACGTGTAGATGCCATAGGTTATCTATCATCCCATCTGGTAGTGCCTGTCTTGACTGCATCAATTCGATGTAAAGAGGCTAGCTATGTTAGCCAGCTAACTCTTAGCTAGCTACAGTGCATTTGGAAAGTGTTCAGACCTCTTGACTTTTTTCACATTTTCTTATTTTACAGCCTTATTCTAAAATGTATTAAATCGTTTTTTCCCTCATCAATTACCCATAACGACGAAGCAAAACCAGGTTTTTAGAAATTGAAATATCACATTTACATAAGTATTCAGACCCTTTACTTAGTACTTTGTTGAAGCACCTTTGGCAGCGATTACAGCCTCGAAGCTTCTTGGGTATGACGCTACAATCTTGGCACACGTGTATTTGGGGAGTTTCTCCCATTCTTCTCTGCAGATTCTCTCAAGCTCTGTCAGGTTGAATGGGGAGCGTCGCTGCACAGCTATTTTCAGGTCTCTCCAGAGATGTTCGATCAGGTTCAAGTCTGGGCTCTGGCTGGGCCACTCAAGAACGTTCAGAGACTTGTCCCGAAGCCAGTCCTGTGGGAAGGTGGACCTTCGCCTCAGTCTGAGGTCCTGAGCACTCTGGAGCAGTTTTTAATCAAGGAACTCTCTGTGATTTGCTCCGTTCATCTTTCCCTCAATCCTGACTAATCTCCCAGTCCCTGCAGCTGAAAACATCCCCACAGCATGATGCTTCTACCACCATGCTTCACCATAGGGATGGTGCCAGGTTTCCTCCAGACATGACGCTTGGCATTCAGGACAAAGAATTCAAGCTTGGTTTCATCAGACAAGAGAATGTTATTTCTCATGGTCTGAGAGCAATCTCCAAATGGGCTTTTTACTGAGGAGTGGTTTCTGTCTGGCCACTCTACCATAAAGGCCTGATTGGTGGAGTGCTGCAGAGATGGTTGTCCTTCTGGAAGGTTCTCCCATCTCCACAGAGGAACTCCGTAGCTCTGTCCGATTGACCATCGGGTTCTTAGTCACCTCCATGACCAAGGCCCTTCTCCACCGATTGCTCCGTTTGGCCGGGCGGCCAGCTCTAGGAAGAGTCTTGGTGGTTCCAAATTTCTTGCATTTAAGAATGATGGAGGCCACTGTGCTCTTGGGGGACCGTCCCTGCTGCAGACATTTTTTGGTACCCTTCCCCAGATCTGTGCCTCGACACAATCCTGTTTTGGAGCTCTACGGACAATTCCTTCGACCTCATGGCTTGGTTTTTGCTCTGACGTGCTCTGTCAACTGTGGGACCTTATATAGACAGGTGTGTGCCTTTCCAAATCATGTCCAATCAATTGAATTTACCACAGGTGGACTCCAATCAAGTTGTAGAGACATCTCAAGGATGCTCAATGGAAACAGGATGCACCTGAGCTCAATTTCGAGTCGCATAGCAAAGGGTCTGAGTACTTATGTATTTTTAAAATAAATGTTCTAAATTTCTCAACCTGTTTTTGCTTTGTCATTATGGGGTATTGTGTGTAGATCGATGAAAAAATCAAAAACAATTGAATCTATTTTAGAATAAAGCTGTAACGTAACAAAATGTGGGAAAAGTCAAAGGGGCTGAATACTTTCCTAATGCCTTGTACCTAAGCTAATTGAGTGTTTTGCTGCGCTTCCTGTCCTTGTTTACAACGACTCCATTCAGAATAAACAACAGCCTACCTGATGATAGCTCGGTGTAGCCTTCTCCTTCTCATTTCGCTAACTTAATTGGCATTGGTCTCTAATCTCCCATGTTGCTTGCTACACACAAAGCTAGTGCCACGTTGATTGGCTGACAATAACAGAAGCGTGAACCCCGTGTTGGCTACGTTGTCATTTTATGGGTCGCACGTCATAAAAACGACATTGAAAAGGTGGTTTTATGGAATTAAGAATTTAAAATGTCATGGTGGGTCCTTGTGTGTAGCAATGTTACATACACTGAAAAAAGTATATAAACGCAATATGAAACAATTTCTAAATGTTTTACTGAGTTACAGTTCATATAAGGAAATCAGTCAATTGAAATAAATGTATTAGGCCCTAATCTACGGATTTCACATGACTGGGAATACAGATATGCATCTGTTGGTCACAAATGCCATAAAACATTTTTTTTTTTAAAGTAGGGGTGTGGACCAGAACCAGTCAATATCTGGTCTGACCACAATTTGCCTCATTTAGCGTGCCACGTCTCCTTCGCATAGAGATCAGGCTGTTGCTTGGCCTGTGGAATGGTGTCCCCGCTCCTCTTCAATGGCTTTGCGAAGTTGATGAATATTGGCGGGAACTGGAATACACTGTCGTACACGTTGATCCAGAGCCGTGCATTATCATGCTGAGACATGAGGTGATGGTGGTGGCTGAATGGCATGACAATGGGCCCCAGGATATCGTCACGGTATCTCTGTGCATTCAAATTGAATGAACTGCCAAATTCTTTAACCACAGCATCGTTTTCTACCATTGCGTTGTACTTATGGTAGAGAAATTAATATTCATTATTCTGGCAACATCTCTGGTGGACATTCCTGCAGTCAGCAGGCCAATTGCACGCTCCCTCAACTTGAGACATCTGTGGCATTGTGTTGTGTAACAAAACTGCACATTTAAGTGTCCTTTTATTGTCCCCAGCGCAAGGTGCACCTGTGTAATGATCATGCTGTTTATCAGCTTATTTATATGCCACACCTGTCAGGTGGATGGATTATCTTGGCAAAGGAGTAATGCTCAATAACAGGGATGTAAACATATTTGTGCAGGCTTTTCATTGTTAAAATTCGCCTAAGATTTGTTTCTTAAATAATAACTCACTCTGTGTAGAAATGTCGCGTAAATGATTTAATTTAGACAAGGCTTTTTCTTTGTTAAAATAGGCCTATGATTTTTTTTTTTTTTCAGAAAGGACTAGTGACCTGAGGAGATTTGATATGAATAGTCCAATTGGCCTCTTTGTTTTTGGATTAAACCTACTATGATGGCTCCCAAGTGGCGTTGCACTCTAAGGCTCTGCATCTCAGTGCTAGAGGCGTCACTACAGACCCTGGTTCGATCCCGGGCTGTATCACAACCGGCCGTGATCGGGAGTCACGGGGGGGGCGCACAATTGGCCCAGCGTCGTCCGGATTAGGGGAGGGTTTGGCCGGGGTAGGCCGTCATTGTAAAATAAGAATTTGTTCTTAATTGACTTGCCTGGTTAAATAAAATAAATGTTATGCTTTGTATAGTTACGTTGAATATGCAGATTGCTAATATCCTCTTACATTGCGTTTTGTTAACCTTAGGGGAGATGGTGACGTCGCACGGTTCCATCGAGCCTGACAAAGACAACATCCGGGAGGTGCCCTACAGTCTTCCTCCAGGCTTCACGTGGGACGCCTTGGACCTGGGCGACGCCGCTGTGGTGAGGCGGCTTCTCTACAACCCCTCCACCCCAGACTGAGTGTCCCAAAAACAATATAGCGATAGCAATCAAAATACTTCACTTTTGGTTGTGGTTATTCCATCAGCTGACCCCACTTTACCCTACTTAATTTAACCCTAGACCTTTCAGTCGTTGCTCAGTCTCTTCCTCTTCCTCCTCTTAGCTGAAGGAGCTGTACACTCTGCTCAATGAGAACTACGTGGAGGATGATGACAACATGTTCCGCTTCGACTACTCCCCAGAGTTCCTGCTCTGGTAACTCTTTATTACTTAGCTACGTCACCTTTGTTGCTCAGCTTGTCTCATTTATATAACAATCTCTTTCAATAGATATCTCTCTTATGTTAGATGTGTTATCTTTTAAAGGCAGGAGTTTTTTTCTGACCAGCAAAACTTGGCCATCGTGTTTTCTGTCATAGTTGGGAACTGAGCTGTAATTGTGATGTCTCTCCCTCAGGGCTTTGCGTCCCCCAGGCTGGCTGCCCCAGTGGCATTGTGGGGTGAGGGTGAACTCCAACCAGAAGCTGGTGGGCTTCATCAGTGCCATCCCTGCCAACATCCGCATCTATGACCAGTCAGTGAATATGCATCATGCTCTTGTTCACACACTTTTGTTACTCCCAAACACTGTAGTATTTTAATATAGCTAACAATAGGAATGTAATATTTGCTCCTTGATTATATCATTTCCTGTTTTAATTTGCTGTAAGGAGTCAGACATTAAGAGGAGGCCTTACTCACTTTAGACTGTTTTTGTCATTTAGAGATAAGAAGATGGTGGAGATCAACTTCCTGTGCGTCCACAAGAAGCTGCGCTCCAAGCGGGTAGCGCCAGTCCTGATCCGAGAGATCACTAGACGGGTCAACCTGAAGGGCATCTTCCAGGCTGTCTACACCGCTGGCGTGGTACTGCCCAAACCCGTGGGCACCTGCAGGTGGGTCACTGAGAGACGCACCAACCACACCACACCACACTACACCCACACCAGACAGATACCCATCCAACCAAATTCATATGCTCGTGAACACAAAAACAAAG
This sequence comes from Salvelinus namaycush, assembly GCF_016432855.1. NCBI lineage: Eukaryota > Metazoa > Chordata > Actinopteri > Salmoniformes > Salmonidae > Salvelinus > Salvelinus namaycush. Next base: position 5,064,995 of record NC_052347.1, on the reverse strand, counting down.
TAAGCGAAATGTGATCTGTTATCGTCTGTATAGGTACTGGCATCGCTCGCTGAACCCACGCAAGCTGATCGAGGTGAAGTTCTCTCACCTGAGCCGGAACATGACTATGCAGCGCACCATGAAGCTGTACCGTCTGAATGAGGTGAGTCAGTGAGCAAAGCGCCATCTAGCGGCTATCCTCTCTGCACAACACCCGACCGCCCAGCCGTCACCTGATGCCTCTATTTCAAATGTCTATTGTGTTGACGTGAAACTCTCCATTGAAAGGGATGACCTTCCGTGACCTTCCGTCTCCTTCTCTCCAGGCCCCAAAGACGTCTGGCTTGCGGCCAATGACCAGGAAGGATGTTCCGGCGGTGCATCGCCTGCTCCTGGAGTACCTGAGCCAGTTCCACCTGGCCCCCGTCATGAGCCCCGAGGAGGTGGAGCACTGGCTGCTTCCCCAGGAGAACATCATCGACACCTACCTGGTCGTGGTCAGTACCATTGTTAAAATGTACACTACCGTAGACACCTATAACATTGCACATTGCAACACCTTACACACCTAGTAAATGGTATACACTGAGTAGACCGTTACACATGACCATATATGGACACCTATCCAGATACCCTTTGTAGACTCTTCTACCTCTAGACAACATTGTTCACCTTATGTCACCTTCAGAGCACTGCAAATACATTTCAAAATGGAGTGAATGTAAAGTTGGAGGATGTGTTTTCCCTCCCTGTGGCAGACCTCTGGGGGCAAGGTGACGGACTTCCTGAGCTTCTACACGCTCCCATCTACTATCATGAACCATCCAGTGCACCGCAGCCTCAAGGCAGCCTACTCCTTCTACAACGTGCATACCACCACCACCCTGTTGGACCTGATGTCTGATGCACTCATTCTGGCCAAGTCGGTGAGTTGTTTCTCTTGGTTCAGGCGGCTGGGGGTTGGAGGTCAAATGGGAGTTGGATTTGGGTACAATGTCAAATATTGACTGTTTACACTGAGTATACCAAACATTAGGAACACTTTCCTAATATTGAGTTGCACCCCCACTTTTTTGCTCTCAGAACAGCCTCAATTTGTCGGGTCATCGGCTGTACAAGGTGTCGAATGCGTTCCACAGGGATGCTGGCCCATGTTGACTCCAATACTTCCCGCAGTTGTCAAAGTTGGTTGGATGTCATTTGGGTGGTGGACCATGCTTGATACACACGGGAAACTGTTGAGCGTGAAAAATGCAGCAACATTGCAGTTCTTGACACAAACTGGTGCGCCTGTTACCTACTACCATACCCCGTTCAAAGGCACTTAAATCTTTTGTCTTGCTCATTCACCCTCTGAATGGCACACACACACAATCCATATCTTAGTTGTTTCAACTTTAAATCATTTTAACCTGTCTCCTCCCCTTCATCTACACTGATTTGAAGTGGATTTAACAAGGGACATCAATAAGTGATCATAGTTTTCACCTGGATTCACCTGCTCAGTCTGTCATGGAAAGAGCAAGTGTTCTTAATGTTTTGTGTACTCAGTGAATAATTCATCTTTAACTCAATCCCTTTCTCCCATCTCTCTCCACATCCCCCTCTCTCATCCATATCTATTGTCAATATCCAGAAAGGGTTTGATGTTTTCAATGCACTGGACCTGATGGAGAATAAGACTTTCCTGGAGAAGCTCAAGTTTGGCATCGGAGACGGGAATCTACAGTATTATCTGTACAATTGGAAGTGTCCTAGCATGGGATCGGAGAAGGTGCGTCATGATGCCCGTAGTTCATATTTACTGATAGTTCAGTCAGTTCCTGGAGCGGCAACTTTTTTTCACATTGATATAAATTATTCATGGTAATATGATGATATTGAAACAGTGTTTTGTGGTACCTAGACTGTACTGTAGTTGTTTTTTTCTGGTACAAAAGGAGGAAGTGTTATGAGAGAGGGAGGGAACCATTGACTTGATTATCTTGCTATCGGCCTCACAGATGTCATCATCTGGGTTCTCATTTTAACTTCTGGTGACACTATCATAAGCTTCTTTTTTCTGTGGTTCACAGGTTGGCTTAGTACTACAGTGACATCCCTCTTCACCCCCCGAGCGTCACAGTTAGGCCAGGAGACCACACGACGCACTGACCACCTGACAGATGGACCGATGGACTTCCTGGAAAGAACCCACCGCCCATTTTTATTTCTTGTCCTTTGAACTTTGACCTGCACTACCGCTGCCAGGCAGGGAGTCGGGGGAGTTGGTCCTTCTCCACACTCCACGCTCTCTCTCCCTCCCATCACATGGACCTTAAGCCATTTTAGTTACCATCCCAACTGAAGTCTGTCATGATTGTACCAGATATCTTATACACACGCTGCACAATTCGCTATATGACACACACGCGTAACTACACAACATACATGTACAGTAAGACAAACATGACAGGAAAATGATACTAACACATACTCACTAGATGCTAACATTTTCTTTTCCTTCATGTGTGCGATGCGCTTTTTCGAAACAAGTCTCATCATCCCCAAAGTAAAGTGTTTAGGCTTTTCTCTCTAAAAATCAACAACATTTCAAAAGGAAGAACAACTAAACAAAAAAAATAAGGTAATTAATATCCAAAGTGGACACAAGACAAGGGCTTCTGTCCGTTTTTTTTTCTTCTCTCGCTATTGAGGCTTGAACCTGCAGATTTACTATCAACCCCTCAATTGTCTTCACTGTAGGCGTTCTAGAGTTGACTGTACACAGCTGATTGAGGGGTTTTGTCCTTTATATTTTTATTTTTTTATTAATATATTTTTTTGGTCCCATCTGTACTAACTGCCGTGACCCATTCAGAAGCCCTGTTCAGAAGAAAATACAACGATGACCGTTAAATGGAATATCTGTCAACAAGAACTTAACAATTTGGAGTAGTTTGGACTTTTTTTACGTTGCGGCCGGGAGAGCAGATATCTGGAGTAGGGGAATGGTTAGGGTGGGGGCTGCTGAGAGGGGGCACGGAAGGGACTGGATACTGTTTGTGGGTAAAACACCTCTGAAATTGAGAATCAAAACTGTCAAGGATTTTGGGCACCTGGGCCAGGGAGGGGGCTGGGTAACACCCAAGTAAACTTTTTGTTTTTATGTAGAGTGTTGGATGGGATGCAAACCGAAATGAAAAACGGGTCTCGTGGTTTTATGATGCAGGAAAACAAATGTGAAGATGCAGGGGAATTTTTGTGCAAAATAAAATATAGAAGTTGCTGTGAGGTTTTGTAATGGTTGCTCTCAGGTGATTTCTATCCTTTAGTTTATCATGAGGATATTCACTGGGTTACTTCTGCCTTTACCCATCACCCCTTTGTGGTCAAATTCTACTTAATAAGAGGTGTGACGTCAAAACAATTAATTTGGATTCTTGTTATACTTGTATTTGTTGTTCTGTAAATAATTTCCCATGAGCCGTTTGAGTTTGCTATTTTAGTGCAGACATAAAGGTTATAACATTCAAAGGAATTTAACATGAAGTGGGTTTAAACATCTCCCTTTACTAAACTTAAGAGATGTTGTTTTTGAGTTGGCTCAAATGGTTGCAGACTACAATCATCGTTCTAGTCACTGCACCAGTTTCCAAAATGGATGTATACTGAACAAAAATATAAATGCAACAATTTCATTGATTTTACTGAGTTGCAGTTCATATAAGGAAATCAGTCAATTGAAATAAATTCAGTAGGCCCTCATCTATGGATTTCACATGACTGGGAATACAGATATGCATCTGTTGGTGACAGATACCTTTAAAAAATGGGCCTCACAATGGGCCTCAGGATCTTATGGTATTTTTGTTCATTCAAATTGCCATCGATAAAATGCATTTGTTCGTTGTCCGTAGCTTATGCCTGCCCATACCATAACCCCACCACGCACTCTGACATCACCAAACCGCTCGCCCACACGATACCATACATGTGGTCTGCAGTTGTGAGGCCGGTTGGACGTACTGCCAAATTCTCTAAAACGACATTGGAGGCTTATGGTAGAGAAATTAACATACTATTCTCTGGCAACAGTTCTGGTGGACATTCCTGTAGTCAGCATGCCAATTACACGCTCCTTAAACTTGAGACGTCACTGGCATTGTGTGACAAAACTGCACATTTTAGTGGCCTTTTGTCCCCAGCACAAGGTGCAGCTGTGTAATGATCATGTTGTTTAATCAGCTTCTTGATATGCCACACATGTCAGCTGGATGGATTATCTTGGCAAAGGAGAAATGCCCTCCAACAGGGATGTAAACAAATTTGAGCACAATATTTGAGAGAAGTAAGTTTTTTGTGCTTATGGAACATTTCAACTCATGAAACAGGACACTTTACATGTTGGGTTTATTTTTGTTTAGTGCATATTTGATCAACAAAACAGAATTGTGTCCCTAGTGTCATGAACAAACATTATCTAATTGATCTCTCATGGAGATATACAATTTGTAAGGCACTACACACTCCAGTTCCACCCCTATGTGCATACTTTCCTCTGATTTAAAGACTTTGCCATCTATCTTACTTTATTTAGTAAATGTCGGTATTTTGCTATGTGGTGATACTGCAGCATACACCCAAGCCAATCACTAAAACTACAGATTCTTTAACTTTTTGTATATTATTAATTATTTGTGAGGCCAACTTGTGTATATACTATAACTTGTCTCCTTGCTATGCCACATGTTATTTTCATCACTACCTTACCCACCGTGACCTCTGTTTTAGGTTCTTACTGGGAATGGTTTCCAGACAACTATACCACTATCTTTCTGAAAATAATTGGTTTAGGATTGAGATTAACCTGAACCTGCAGCTTTCAGATAAGACTGGTTTGGCAACTTGACATTCTGATTAGATCAAGATAACCTGCATAAAGAAGAAAGAGGACCTTTTTAGACTTTATATTACTATGCAGGTAGGTTATGTTATGGCCTTTTCAACTTTTCTCTTTTTCTCTATCTTTGACTGTTTCACATGATCTGTTGAAACTGAACAAATATCAAATGTGTAAAGAGTTGACCAGATATACATATATAAAAAAAATACTGAAAACAAAGTTGAAAATATAAATACATTCCCTCATTGTTAGTTATCACGATCCACAGAACTAAAAATCATCAGTTTCCCTTTAAATTGTCTTTCCAATATCTTTAGGTTTTTAATAAATTAGATGGTTAGAACACATTACTACAACATGAGAATCATTCCTAATAAGGACATGGTGAAAAATATCAATGACGACGTAATTGTAGTGTTGTAAACCCCCCCCCCCCCCCCTTCCTCCCTCTCAGTTATGAAGCATCCTACCTTCCTCACCAACCAACCCTTGTCCTTGTATCAGTATCATGGAAAGAATGGACGTGGACTCCAGCATATAGAGTAACAATCTGGAGATGGATATTAACAGGCCCGAGAGAGAGACCAGGGGGGCTACGTAGAGGTAAGTGCAACTCTTGGGTGGATTAATGTTAAAGATGAACAGTGTATGCCTACCTGTGTCATACACATTTGTTATTTATACTTAACCTAATATTTTGTTTGCATTGTACAGATAAAAAAAGAAGACATCCTGTTCCTGTCTCCATTCTCTACGCCTTATTTCTGTTGACCAACTGTATACTTACCTATTACTGTGAATATTCCCCACCATTATAGCATTGCGTGAACGAAACAATGTCACACGTTTTAGATGGAATATATTGGATGAAATTCAAAAAGGGGTTGTGTGTTTTGCCTACTAGTGTGAAGGCCTTATCAATCACTGGTTTCCTCTCCATGTCTCGCAACTATGGTCGAGTCACTTTAATGAACATCATTTTAAGGGCAATTGAGTGGTGTATTTGACAGTTCATAGAAGTAACCTATGCCTGGCAGTCTGCCAGTGAAGTGTGATATAAAGCCAGTTAGGAATTGCTCAGACAAAGGTAAGTCTATTTGTTTTCTCCCTCCCTTGTGTCCTGTAAGATTATTTCATTTATTTCTTAGTGTTCATTTTGGTACCTAAACAAACGGCTATTTTTCTACATTTTAAACAAAGTCGGCAACAAAGGTGATGCATTCAGCAACAAGAGCAGGGCTGTGGAAAATGTAAAGTTATAATCTGCACATCATCCATAGTGTTGTTCTTTTGCTCTGAGAAATAGGCCCTCTCCCCTCTTCTTACTATTTTGCCTTTTTTTTTATTATGGATCCACATTAATCTTCCTCTGGTCCAGCAAAACTAAGGCACCTATACATTTTTTTTTGAAACATTACAATACATTCACAACAGATTTCACAACACACTAAGTGTGTGTTCCCTTCAGGCCCCTACTCCACTACCACATATCTACTACACAAAATCCATGTACGTGTGTGTGTATAGTGCGTATGTTATCGTGTGTGTGCATGTGTTTGTGTTGCTTCACAGTCCCCGCTGTTCAATAAGGTGTATTTTTATGTTTTTTAAATCTATTTTTACTCATGAGTTACTTGATGAGGAATAGGGTTCCATGTAGTCATGGCTCTATGTACTACTGTGCGTCTGCCATATTCTGTTCTGGACTTGGGGACTGTGGAGAGACCTCTGGTGGCATGTCTTTTGGGGTATGAATGGGTGTCTGAGCTGTGTGCCAGTAGTTCAAGCAGACAGCTTGGTGCATTCAACAAGTTAATACCGCTCACAAATACAAGTAGTGATGAAGTCAATCTCTCCTCCACTTTGTGCCAGGACAGATTGACATGCATATTATTGTTAGTTCTCTGTGTACATCCAATGGCCAGCTGTGCTGCCCTGTTCCGAGCTATTTGCAATTTTCCTAAGTCCCTCTTTCTTGCACCTGACCACACGACTGAACAGTAGTCCAGGTGCGACAGAACGAGGGCCTGCAGCTTCTACACCAGGTAGCCTAGTGGTTAGAGCGTTGGACTAGTAACCAAAAGGTTGCAAGATCGAATCCCCGAGCTGACAAGTTAAAAATCTGTCGTTCTGCCCCTGAACAAGGCAGTTAACCCACTGTTCCTAGGCCGTCATTGAAAATAAGAATTTGTTCTTAACTGACTTGCCTAGTTAAATAAAGATAAAATAAATAAAACACCAGGGCTATTCGACTCTTACCCTATGAGGTTCGGTTTTCTGTTGTACCTGATAATTAAGTGCACCCACCAGGTGTCCCAGGTCTAAATCAGTCCCCGATTTAGAGGGCAACAATGAACAAATGCCTTGGAAATGGCTTCGAGGTCCAGAGTCCAGTTTGAGGGTTCTACACCTTCTCTGAGTAGAGCACGACTTGGGAAGTCAGCAGGGGGCACTGTCAGGCTCTGGAAGGAGACCTGGTCATCATCAACAGCGAGAAGGAGCAGGTACAGTCTAAAATGGATCATCTTAAAACAAAAGATCTCCTCTTACTCCTCTTCTTTATTTTTCTGGGATAGTCACCTGTTGTAGTGTCCTGGGGTAATGAAAGATTTGTTTTTGTCTTTTAACATCTTCAGCTCTTGAGCATACTATTGTTTTCCAAGGACTTTCTTGCAGAGAGGGTTGGCAGCATCGGTGGCTCTTTACTTCACAGATTTGTCCTGCCTCGACGCTGAAAAGAGCACATGGATTTCACATGACAAATACCTTAAAAAAGGGGGGTAAGCGCGTGGATCAGGAAACCAGTCAGTATCTGGTGTGACCACCATTTTCCTCATGCAGCGCGACACATCTTCGCACAGAGTTGATCAGGCTGTTGATTGTGGAATGTTGTCCCACTCCTCTTCAATGGCTGTGCGAAGTTGCTGGATATTGGCGGGAACTGGAACATGCGGTTGTACAAGTCGATCCAGAGCATCCCACACATGCTTAATGGGTGACATGTTTGGTGAGTATGCAGGCTTCCAGAACTTATGTATAGGCCCTTGCGACTTGGGGCCGGGCATTATGCTGAAACATGAGGTGATGGCGGCGGATGAATGGCACAACAATGGATCTCGTCACGGTATCTCTGTGCATCTCTGTGTATTCAAATTGACATTGATAAAATGCAATTGTGTTCATTATCCATAGGTTATGCCTGCTCATACCATAACCCCACTGCCACCATGGGGCACTCTGTTCACAATGTTGAAATCAGTAAACCGCTTGCCCACACAACGACATGCACGTGGCCTGTGGTTGTGAGGCTGGTTGGCCGTACTGCCAAGTTCTCTAAAACGACGTTGGAGGCAGCTTATGGTAGAGAAATTAACGTTCAATCCTCTGGCAACAGATCTGGTGGACGTTCCTGCAGTCAGCATGCCAATTGCACATTCCCTCAACTTGAAACATCTGTGGCATTGTGTTGTGTGACAAAACAGCCTTTTATTGTCCCCAGCACAAGGTGCACCAGCTTCTTGATATGCCACACCTGTAAAGTGGATGGATTATCTTGGCAAAGGAAAATACTCACTAACAGAGATGTAAACAAATTTGAGCACAACATTTGAGAGAAATAATAATTTTGTCCATATAGAAATTATTTTGGGGCTCAACACTTTACATGTTGCGTTTATATTTTTGTTTAGTGTATTTTGTCAACTCTTTCAACCCTGTCAGGGGGCTTTTTATATTCATCCATTAAAAGCAAAGGGATCGAGTCTGGGGAAACAATTATCTTCATGACATTTCCTCTCTGCAGTGTCCAGGCGAATGTTCTGTGAAATGTATGACATCAACTATTTCAATATGAACAATTCATTTGGCTCGATCATTGGCAACATCACTGCTGAATAATTATAGTCAAATCTCTGTACACTGACTGTCTTCACACCGTTCTCTTCTATGAAGCATGATGCCTCTTGCTGATGACGTTTTATTTAGGGGACGATAGCTAGCTAGAAATGATAGCTAGCTAGCTAGCTACAACGCTTCAAATATTTATATATTAATGTTTTACGCACTGTAGCTTTGGTTTAAAGTCCCAATCCCGCGTAGACTTCAAGTATTGTTTTGATAATTTGCTGTGAAATGTTGGTGACGTTAACTAGTTGAATGAATCTGTTAATTTACAGAGATGGCTTGTAGGAAATGATTAGCTAGCTAGGGAGCTTGTTTTGTTGCTAGCAATCATAATGGGATACCTAGTCAGTTGCAAAACTCATTCTATTCAACCGAAATGTGTCTTCCGCATAATATGGTAGTAATGTTACTAGTTAGTGATCCAGCTTAGCTAGCTATGTTATCTTGGTAACCCAAAAACCAATGTCATCTGTAGTTTTAGGGTGAAGAGCTAATATGATTGTTCTTAGTCAAATTCATATTACTCCGTGTGTATCTCTGGTTGACGCTCCAAGTGAGAGAGGCTTAGAGATGTGGTCATGTCAATTATCAGAGAGGAAGAACTTAAGCAATAACTTATACTAGAGAATCTTTGACAATACCCAGGTTTGGTGGTTTTTGAATAGACTAGCTACATACCACCCCATAGAGCCCGAACCTGAAGTTGGTGTCTAAAGTCACAGAGGCAGCCAGGTAGAGCTGTGCCAAGATGGATGTCCAGTTGTCCATCAGCTTCCTGAGGGACAGACTGGGTGGGGCCATTGAGGAGGCAGTGCGTACAGCAGTGGAGTCTGTGCTGTGTGAGACTGTGCGTCTGTTAACCGGGCTCCAAGGGGACCAGCAGCAGGGACTCTCCTCAGTGACCCAGAGGGACCAGGACACCCTGGGACTGAAGCAGAGGTTAGAAGCCCCCAGCGGGGGTGACTGGAGGGTGCAGGCTGGGTCTTCAGAGGCATTCTGTAACACAGGACCGAGGGGGGGTGGTGGGCGTGGCAACATTAAGAATCCAATGGGTCAGACCACTTGCTCGACCTCCCAAGCATCACAAAGGACCACCGTGGAGCCCCATCCCCAGGAGGTGGTGGAGGACTGTGCTGGACTGCCTGACCCATTTGATCTTGTGTCGGCTGGGCCAGTGATGGTGGACTTTGAGGAGGGTCAGGGCATGGGGATCCCAGAGGAGTGGGAGCTGATGAACAGAGTGTACAAGACGGAGCACAATGAAGACATGGCCCTTATTGACGGGGGAGGTACCACTCACTGTAAGTCCTGACTCAATGTAGTAAAAGATGGCTGTGATGTAATTTTACAGAGAAAAGAAAGCCTTAGTGAGAGAGGCTCTCTCCATATCGTGGCTTGCAGTATTTTCATGTAGCCTCGCAAGCTGCCTGATATCGCGAGCTTACATGAATGGCATATCCGTACAGCGAACCATTCATGTAAGTTCGCGAGATCAGGCGGCTTGCTAGGCTACCTCATGCTCTTCCTCATTGTCTCCTCTCTGCTAATGTTCAGTTGCAGATGACCATAGGCTGCATGAAGGAGACCTGAGGACTGTGGCTGTGCCCCTGGAGGGAGAGATGGCTGCCAAGCCCCAGGATGCATTGCACCCCTGCTTCAGCCCAGCCAACATCAAAACAGAGCGGCCTGAGATGGAGAGATGCTGCATGGCTGAGGAAGCCCTTGCTCTGCCTCTGCCTCATTCTACCAATGTGAGTAAAGCACATCTACTCAGTCCTCGATCGCCGACCTCGCAATCTCATAAAACATATTAGGCACCAAATGTTAATTGACATAATGTGAACCTCGGTCCTTAACTTATCTAAACCTGTCATTCTCAGAGTGGTGTGGAGGCCAGTGAGTTTGGGCAGGAGCAGGTGGAGGCTGGTCCACAGGACTTTGTAGGTCGCCTGCGCCTGTGGCTGGAGCAGCTGTGTCCTGAGGTGGTGCGGGAGTACGAGAGGGAGGGCTGTCTGTGTGAGCTGTCCCGCAGAAAGCTCATCAAGTTCTCTGTGTCCTTCATCGTGGAGGAGTTTGGATTGTGAGGAGCTGATTGTATGTGTGTTTGGGATGAGAAGGGGAAGGGACTGAGAAATCTGAGATTTCTCTCTTCTATTTAGACTCAATGTTTTGTGAGTGTTTCTGACGTTTAATCTCCTGTCCTTCTCTGCAGCTACCCTACCTCTGCTCAGAAGACCATGCTGGCAGAGCACATAGTGGAGCTCTTCCCAGGACTCAGGCTCTGTGCACCCTCTGCTGGCATCAATGGCATCGTGAGTTAGTAAATTGATTAGTGTAGGATTTACATAATTCTCACTGAACAGACAATTGTCTTTTCGTGTTCTCTCTCTCTCTGTGTAGGAACACTTGTACGACCCGTTGTCCCGTACGGGTTACATTGAGACGCGCCTGCGCAACTCTCGACGCACCCTTGAAGACCACAAGAAGAAGTATGTGCTGAAGAGGCGTCGGCCAGAGCCAGGCCTATTGGACCCCGCTGGACCTAGATCGGGACCTGGGCTCCTGGAGAGCCAGTCTAGCGAGGAGACCCAGAGGTGGGTGGAGCTGATGAAGAAAACCAGGCCCCTGACCAGGAATCTGCCTGCCATCCACGGTGCTATGGACCTCACATTCAACGCACGCAGGAGGTGGATCAACAACACACGGCCTAGTATGAGGGCTGTGTTGGCCGAATATCCACGTTTTCTTGACGTACCCGCCACGGTGAGTCCAGTCTTCATGGAGAAAGCCACTGATGCTCACTCGACTAGAAAGGCCACAGATAGACTTGTATTAGGTTCATTCCATGTCATTTCAGCCAGGTGTATGACACCCACCATCTCAAATTGTTCTGAAGTTGTTTCTGAAGTTAGAAACCGACAAGGTTAGCATTCCTGCAACATTATTTTAATGATATATAACTCAATCTCTGAGGAATTAAGCTAATTGATTGTACCCAAAATAGCCAGTTCTTTTATTTATAGGATTCATATATTTCTGAATTTTTATAGTACCTAACATCCAATTTGAACCAAACTTTTTCCTAACAATGAGGTAAGATACTGTATGAGGAATCCAAGAAGTGGTCGAAAGCCACCCGCTGGCCACTTGACTATTCCTTTGGATTCCTCATGTCTATTTATTGATTATGATATGAATCCTATAAATTCAAATGGCCTATTTGGATGCGATCAATTAGCTTAATTTCTCAGATGATAAAATATATATTTTTTAAACTAGAATATTTGTGGAATTGATTGTATCAGTTTCCAAACAACAAACGATTTCAGAACAATTTGAGTCGGTGGGTGTAAAAATCCTCTTTCTTGTGCTTTTTGAAGTGGAACAACGCATTGGTGACTAAGTGTATTATTGGGATCTGAAAGGTGTTTCTTTGTTCAGATTGACCTGGAGTTTGAGAGGATGTTCCCAGGTAAAGGCCACTCCTTTCTGGCCCAGTGGTCGTCTTTCGTGTTGCCCAGGGTGTACCAGATCGCAGAGTGTGAAAAACACCCAGACATCTCTGCACTTCTCCAGCTGGCTGCCACACAGCAAGGAGGTCAGAGGTTAACTACACTGAACAAAAATATAAACGCAACATGTTTAAAGTGTTGGTTTCATGAAATATAAAATCTCAGAAATGATCCATATACACAAAAAGTTTTTCTCAGTAAAAACGTTGAAGTTGTTGCATGTTGCATTTATTTGTTGTTTGTTCAGTATACATGGAATAGACACTTTACAGTCAACCTCCTAATAAACCATTGACAGACTGACTGAAAATTATCTGAGTGATTTACTCAGTGGTCAGAGTACATTGCTGTGTTCTGTTTGAGTTGTTTTATGCCAAGTTTCACGTATTTGTTCCCCTCTGATTCCTCTGCAGACTCCTACACCCTGACTATGCTGAAGGTCCTGATCTATGTACTACCACCAACAAACACCAGTAGAGCCTCCTTGCCCTCCAGGAGCAGTGTCAGGCAGGCCATTCGGTATCTGGTGGACATTGTACCGGTGAGCAACAGTTTATAAAATGTTTTATAATTCCTGGTCAGACTGAGTAATAAACTCAGACATTTCCTCTTTGCTATATAGATTAACAGTTTGTGAACTAGGGGAGTTTTAGAAGGAACTTGTTGGCAACTTTAGAAGGGTAACAATAACTTTTTGAAGGAATGTAATTGAAGAACCCCTTTGAAAGACCTTTCCTCCTTTGTTCCTCTACAGATGGACACCGAGGTGTCCTCCTTATTCTGTGACCCTACCTCCTTGGAGGGCCCAGAGTCTGCCTCCCCTGCTCAGCCCTACATAGTGAGCGTGGGGCCCCTGGAGGCCCCTGGCCGGCAGCTTTGCATCGTGTTCCCCGTTGATAGGATGGCAATCCCTCTACCTCAGGAGGGCCTGAGCAATGCACTGGACAAGCTTTTCAAGCTTCTGCGTGTGTTTGAACTGGGGTACCCAGATCAGCTAGCCTCCTTGTATAGCTTCCTTGAGCACCTCTATGGGCTGGAGATGACCCCACGAGATAACCATGACTCCCCCAGTGGCAAGGGATCAAAAGTGCTTGAACTTTTATCACGGCTCCACATGCCCTCCTGACAGAAGGCAAAGGTCTACACATGAATTGAACTCACCCCACAGACTTACCTTTTTATTTGTATTTTTTGGATTGCAATTTTATCATAGCCATCCTTCACAGAGCACGTCCTTTACTATGTTCTGAATTTTCCCCAAAATAAAAAGTATGTCAGAATGAACTAAACAATGCTGATGGAACACTGGTGTGTTATACCTTCATTATACAGTACCAGTTAAAAGTTTGGACACCTACTCATTCAAGGGTTTTTTGTTATTTTTACTATTTTCTACATTGTAGAATAATAGTGAAGACATCAAAACTATGAAATAACATATATGGAATCGTGTAGTAACCAAAAAAAGTGTAAAACAAATCTTTTTTTTTTTTGAGATTCTTCAAAGTAGCCACCCTTTGCACACACTTGGCATTCTCTCAACCAGCTTCATGAGGTTGTCACCTGGAATGCATTTCAATTAACATGTGTGCCTTGTTAATTTGAGGAATTTATTTCCTTAATGCGTTTGAGCCAATCGTGTTGTGACAAGGTAGGGGTGGTATACAGAAGATAGCCCTATTTGGTAAAAGACCAAGTTCATATTTTGGCAAGATTTGCTCAGATAAGCAAAGAGAAACGACAGTCCATCATTACTTTAAGACATTAAGGTCAGTCAATCTGGAAAGTTTCAAAAACTGAAAGTTTCTTCAAGTGCAGTCGCAAAAACCATCAAGTTCTATGATGAAACTGGCTCATGAGGACCGCCACAGGAAAGGAAGACCCAGAGTTACACTACCGTTCAAAAGTTTGGGGTCACTTAGAAATGTCCTTGTTTTTGAAAGAAAAACACCTTTTTTTGTCCATTTAAAATAACATCAAATTGATCAGAAATACAGTGTAGACATTGTTAATGTTGTAAATGACTTTTGTAGCTGGAAACGGCTGATTTGTAATGGAATATCTACATAGGCGTACAGCGGCCCATTATCAGCAACCACCACTCCTGTGTTCCAATGACACGTTTTGTTAGCTAATCCAAGTTTATCATTTCAAAAGACTAATTGATCATTAGAAAACCCTTTTGCAATTATGTTAGCACAGCTGAAAACTGTTGTTCTGATTAAAGAAGCAATAAAACTGGCCTTTAGACTAGTTGAGTGTCTGGAGCATCGGCACTTGCGGGTTTGATTACAGGCTTAAAATGGCCAGAAACAAATAACTTTCTTATGAAACTCGTCAGTCTATTCTTGTTCTGAGAAATGAAGGCTATTCCATGCGAGAAATTGCCAAGAAACTGAAGATCTCGTACAATGCTGTGTACTACTCCCGTCACAGAACAGCACAAACTGGCTCTAACTAGAATAGGAGAGGGAGGCCCCGGAGCACAACTGAGCAAGAGGACAAGTACATTAGTGTCTAGTCCTCAACTGGCAGCTTCATTAAATAGTACCCGCAAAACACCAGTCTCAACGTCAACAGTGAAGAGGCGACTCAGGGATGCTGGCCTTCTAGGCAGAATTGCAAAGAAAAAGCCATATGTCAGACTGGCCGATAATAAGAAAAGATTAAGATGGGCAAAAGAACACACACTGGACAGGAAGATTAGAAAAAAGTGTTATGGACAAAAGAATCTAAGTTTGAGGTGTTCGGATCACAAAGAAGAACGTGAGATGCAGAAAAGATGCTGGAGGAGTGCTTGACGCCATCTGTCAAGCATGGTGGAGGCAATGTGATTGTCTGGGGTGCTTTGGTGATGGTAAAGTGGGAGATTTGTACAGGGTAAAAGGGATCTTGAAGAAGGAAGGCTATCACTCCATTTTGCAACACCATGCCATACCCTGTGGACGGCGCTTAATTGGAGCGCATTTCCTCCTATAACAGGACAATGACCCAAAGCACAGCTCCAAACTATGCAAGAACTATTTAGGGAAGAAGCAGTTAGCTGGTATTCTGTTTATAATGGGGTGGCCAGCACAGTCACCGGATCTCAACCCTATTGAGCTGTTGTGGGAGCAGCTTGACCGTATGGTATGTAAGAAGTGCCCATCAAGCCAATCCAACTTGTGGGAGGTGCATCAGGGAGCATGGGGTGAAATCTCTTCAGATTACCTCAACAAATTGACAACTAGAATGCCGAAGGTCTGCAAGACTGTAATTGCTGCAAATGGAGGATTCTTTGACGAAAGCAAAGTTTGAAGGAAAATAGTAACAAGAAAGTCAAACCCTTGAGTGAGTAGGTGTGTCTTAACTTTTGACTGTATATTCACTGCATTTCTCATTGACAATGCAAATACTTGCATCAAACTAACATCTTGTATGAATTTTCTGTGCGGGGAAACGATACCGTATTTTGTACTTTGGGATACCTTTTCAGTTTTTGCACAATTGCTTTAGTATTTAACTTGCTCATGACACTGTTGTGGTTTTGACTTTTTTTTAAATAAAAAAATATGAATGTTTTCACTGTCCACTATTTTAATGTGAAATACGGGTGAGGTATGTAATGGTATCATTTTCTGTCCTGTCAACACATTTATGTAATGCATGACCAAGTGATATGTTCTTTGGAGTCTATGTTCAATCGGTGGCAGCAGTCGAATAAGATGGCCCGGTTTGAACTTGCCTATGGGCCATCACTTCACCAGGCGAAGCCAGTGAGGGAAGAGGAGCGGCCAGCTCAAATCGAACAACAATCTGCGCCACTCCCTTATGTTGTCAACAAGGCAGCATAATCTCTTTTTCATAAAATATACGTTTGAATTTTCAAACTAGTTTTCATGTGGAAGGCAGATACAACGCTTTCAAAAGCAATCACTTTTGCAAGTGAAAACAGAATCCTACTCATTACTCCACGTGCTTTTGTTTTGAGCTGATTTATACCATACAAAAATAAACGCAACATGTAGGTTTCATGAGCTGAAATAAAATATCCCCGAATTTACCATATGCACAAAAAGCTGATCTCTAATTTTGTGCACAAATTTGTTTACATCCCTCAAATCAAATTGTATTGGTCACATACACATGGTTAGCAGTTGTTAATGCGAGTGTAGAGAAATGCTTGTGCTATTACGACTATGCAGTAAAATGTAACAAGTAATCTAACAAATTCACAACAACTACCTTATACACACAAATACACACAAATGTAAAGGGATGAATATGTACATATAAATATATGAATGAGCGATGGCGTGCGGCATATGCAAGATGCAGTGTAGAATAAAGTATATACATATGAAGTGAGTAATGTAGGATATGTAAACATTATTAAAGTGGTGTTATTTAAAGTGACTAGTGATAGCTTTGATGGACCTGCACTGACGTCGCCTTCTGAATTATAGCGGGGTGAACAGGCAGTGGCTCGGGTGGTTGTCCTTGATCTTTTTGGCCTTCCGGTGACATCGGGTGCTGTAGGTGTCCTGGAGGGCAGGTAGTTTGCCCCCGGTGATGCGTTGTGTAGACCGCACTACCCTCTGGAGAGCCTTGCGGTTGAGGGCGGTGCAAGTGCCGTACCAGGCGTTGATACAGCCTGACAGGATGCTCCTGGTTGTCCATCTGTAAAAGTTTGTGAGTGTTTTAGATGACAAGCCAAATTTCTTCAGCCTCCTGAGGTTGAAGAGGCGCTGTTGTGCCTTCTTCACCACGCTGTCTGTGTGAGTGGACCATTTCAGTTTTTCCGTGATGTGTACGCCGAGGAACTTAACTCCCTCTGCTCTGCTGTTTCCTGAAGTCCACGATCATCTCCTTTGTTTTGTTGACGTTGAGTGAGAGGTTATTTTCCCGACACCACACTCCGAGGGCCCTCATCTCCTCCCTGTAGGCTGTCTCGTCGTTGTTGGTAATCAGGCCTACCACTGTAGTGTCGTCTGCAAACTTGATGATTGAGTTGGAAGCGTGCATGGCCACGCAGTCATGGGTGAACAGGGAGTACAGGAGAGGGCTGAGAATGCACCCTTGTGGGGCCCCAGTGTTGAGGATCAGCAGGGTGGAGATGTTTCCTATCTTCACCACCTGGGGGGCGGCCCATCAACGTTCAGGACCCAGTTGCACAGGGCGGGGTTGAGACCCAGGGTCTCGACCCTAATGACGAGTTTGGAAGGGTACTATGGTGTTAAATGCTGAGATGTAGTCAATGAACAGCATTCTTACATAGGTATTTCTCTTGTCCAGATGGGATAGGGCAGTGTGCAGTGTGATGGCGATTGCATCGTCAGTGGACCTATTGGGGCGGTAAGCAAATTGGAGTGGGTCTAGGTTATCAGGTAGGGTGGAGGTGATATGGTCCTTGACTAGTCTCTCAAAGCACTTCATGATGACGGAAGTGAGTGCTACAGGGCGATAGTCGTTTAGCTCAGTTACCTTAGCTTTCTTGGGAACAGGGACAATGGAGCCATCTTGAAGCATGTGGGAACAACAGACTGGGATAGGGATTGGTTGAATATGTCCGTAAACACACCAGCCAGCTGGTCTGCGCATGCTCTGAGGACGCGGCTAGGGATGCCGTCTGGGCCGGCAGCCTTGCGAGGGTTAACACGTTTAAATGTTTTACTCACGTTGGCCACGTAGAAGGAGAGCCCACAGGCTTTGGTCGGGGGTTGTGTCAGTGGCACTGTATTGTCCTCAAAGCAAGCAAAGAAGTTGTTTAATTTGTCTGGGAGCAAGACGTCGGTGTCCGCGACAGGGCTGGTTCTTTTTGTAATCCGTGATTGACTGTAGTCTCGTGTTTGAGCCGTTGAATTGCGACTCTCTATACTGACACTTTGCTTGTTTGATTGCCTTGTGGAGGGAATAGCTGCACTGTTTGGTCGTGTTTCCGGTCGCCTTGCCATGATTAAAAGCGGTGGTTTGCGCGAATGCTGCCATCAATCCACGGTTTCTAGTTAGGGAAGGTTTTAATTGGTCACAGAGGGAACGACATCACCGATGCACTTGCTAATAAACTCGCTCACCGAGTCAGCGTATACATCAATGTTGTTGTCTGAGGCTATCCGGAACATATCCCAGTCCACGTGATCGAAGTATGGTTCTTAGGTTAGCTTTGTTAAAATCCCCATTTACAGTAAATGCAGCCTCATGATGTATTGTTTCCAGTTCACATAGAGTCCAGTGAAGTTATTTCAGGGCCGACGAGGGATCTGCTTGGGGGGGAGATATAAATGGCTGTGACTATAATCGAAGAGAATTGTCTTGGAAGATAATGCGGTCAGCATTTGATTGTAAGGAATTCTAGGTCGGGTGAACAAAAGGACTTGAGTTCCTGTATGTTGTTGTGATTACACCATAAGTCGTTAATCATGAAGCATACACCCCAGCCCTCCTCCTTCCCAGAGAGATGTTTGTTTCTGTTGGCGCGATGCGTGAAGAAACCGGGTGGCTGTACCGACTCTGACAACGAATCCCGAGTGAGCCATGTTTCCATGAAATGTCTCTCTGGAAGGCAACTCGTGCCCTAATTTCGTTCACCTTGTTTTCTAGAGATTGTACATTGGTGAGTAATATGCTCGGAAGCGGTGGATGGTGTGCTCGCCTTCTGAGTCTGACCAGTAGGCCGCTCCGTCTGTCTCTCCTGCGGCGACCGCGTTGTTTTGGGTCAGCCTCTGGGATGAGATCGCATGTCCAGGGTGGTGGTCCGAACAAAGGATCCGCTTCGGGAAAGACGTATTCCTGGTCGTAATGATGGTACATTGACATCGCTTTTATATCCAATAGTTCTTCCCGGCTGTATGTAAAAACACTTCAGATTATCTGGGCTAACAATGTAAGAAATAATACATAATAAAACAAATAACTGCATAGTTTTCTAAGGACCTGAAGCGAGGCGACCATCTCTGTTGGCGCCATCTTGTTGCATCCCTGAAAGTGAACATCCGGCTTCTTCACTTGAGGGATCATTTGATACCAGCCGCCCGGACAGCTGATGAAGCAGGAGTATTTATGTCTATTTATGTCTTTTGTGGGGGAAAACTAATTCTGTTTGGCTGGGCCTGGCGCCCCTGGTTCCCAAGTGGGTGGGCCACTGCCCAGTCATGTGAAATCCATAGATTAGGGCCCAATTAATTTATTTCAATTGACTAATTTCCCTATATGAACTGTAGCACAGTAAAATATTTGAAATTGTTGCGTTTATATTTTTGTTCACTATATTTTTTGCTTATACGTGAACCCTTTTCCTAACCTCAACCTAACCATCATAGCCTGCTACGTGAATTATCCTAACCTGCTGCGAAAAATCAAATCTGACGTTATTCGACTAAAACTGAGTTTTACGTGCAGCCGGCTCATGCCTGGGAAACGAATGCGTTCGCCCGGTGGACACTACGCCTACCCGGGCCAGTTTAATAGAATCCTCTCGTTATAAAATCTGGGAGAATGAGCAGTTTTGTAACAACTATGGGCGTTGTTTGTCATGCGTGGGAGGGTTCCAAGTGGCCTGGAACCATTGCAGACCTTGTTCGCAAGCGGAAGTGTGTATCCACTTAAAGTGAGAAGTTGCGCTGATTTAAAATTCGTAAAATGTGGATCATTGTAGCAATCATTTGTGCTGCTCTAGCTGCATTCGTTTACAACTATGTGTTCCGTACGTCCGGACCAAATCCTTTTGATATCGACACTCGTGAGCCACTTAAACCACTGGTCACCCAAAAGAAGGAGAAAAACAAAGTTCTGAAGCAGGGTGAGTCTCGTAGACACAATGTTTGACCGATCACCGATGTATGGACGAAATATCGTTTCATAGGAATATGTGCGCAAACAGATTTACATTTTGTAATTCTTATTTTGGCAGTCACCCTTGTCCAGTGTGTGGGTGTGTTTCGAAAGCTATATCTTGTTGCATAATTCAATTGCTCTGTCGTTCACATGTAACTCAAGAGCATTCATTTGTAGTAGGAAAGCAGGTCAGGCAACTATTTCGTTTGTTAGAACCGCTGACAACGATTTACAATTTCCTATGGCTACACTTGTCAACTACAGTACTGCGTCACAAGCTGGACATTGCTGCTGTACTGCACGAGTGACTAAACTCATTGTTGAAACGCAATCCAGCCCGCATTATATCATGTTTATAGCTGCTACACACACACACACACACACTTACACTTGTTTCAGTTCCACTAGCTAAATGTATCCAATTTGGTACAGATTTTCATGCGAATATTCAAAAATCTGCATAAAACCACGACATGTGTTTCCATCAAACTGACTTTTTGCGGAGAAAAGAAAAAGGATGTGCGTTATTACGTAGTGCACATCATTCAAATTCTGTTTGCATTTAGGCCTACATAATTGTACTGCGTTTTAATGTTTCCATGAAAATGCGGTCGTGACTTTTTTCATGGGTCAGGTAATTCATCCCCATGAAATGGTTTAGATGGAAACGTGGTTATAGGCTGCCTTTGCACAGTCCAGGGGATAATATTGCTGGAATACATCGTTATTTGATTAATGTAAGAATATTTAACTGGCAATATCTCTGTTAATTGTATGTTTTTTACTCTTTCTAACCAGGTTTCTTGGCCAGTAAAGTACCTGAGAAACTAGATGCCATTGTCATTGGCAGTGGAATTGGTGGACTTGGGCTGGCGGTGCTGCTGGCTAAGGTTGGAAAGCGGGTCCTGGTGCTGGAGCAGCATGATCGGGCCGGAGGCTGCTGCCACACTTTTACAGAGAAAGGCTTTGAGTTTGACGTGGGTGAGAAGGCTCTTATCAGTTTACCTTTCCTTACCTAGAAGGCAGCTATCAGTTTACCTTTCCTTACTAAATGTGGTAGGTACCTTCCTTTACTCAGAGGTGGTAGTGGCTATGAACCTGGTCTATTTGTGTTGTTGACCTAAATCAAGGATGGGCAACTTTGATGGTGGTGGGGTTCTGCATGGGGGCTTGCGGTTTTGATTATACCTATATCAGATAACCACACATGCAGACAGAGCCGGCCCTACCCTTTTGGGGGCCCTAAGTGAAATTTTGCTAAACATTTTAGAGCCTGCCCTCTTGACACCAAAAAAACATTTTGCCATGAGATGTAGAGAAATTGTACGTTATGTATTCTACTATTGCAACTCTCAACAGTAAGTTGAGACACCAAATTAGTTCCTAAAAAAACTGACCACATGTCCTGGGCTAGCCCTAGCCTGGTTTTGTTAAAAAAAAGTGTGAGTTTAAGTGTAAAACACTGTGTAAATGCAAACTATTAATCAATAATACTGTCTTATAAGCCCATGTGATTTGAGCCAGACATCCTAGATACAAAACATTCTAATAATTCAATCAATCAATCATGCCTCCACCTCAGGTATCCACTACATCGGGAACCTGTTGGAGCATAAGCCCTTCCGCTGTATGCTTGACCAGCTGACCAATGGTCAGCTGCAGTGGGAGCCGCTGGACAACCCATTTGACCAGGTGGTGCTGGGCCCTCCTGAGAACAGGCGCATCTACCCCATCTACAGCGGCAGGAACCGTTTCCCTGACGAGCTGAAGAAGTTCTTCCCTGGGGAGGAGGCGGCCATCGATGAGTACATGAGGCTGGTCAAGGTATGGTTATGTGATGTCATCAATAACCTCATATGGTTTTTTTCCTTTGCAACTCTGCCTAGAAGGCCAGCATCCTGGAGTCGCCTCTTCACTGTTGACGTTGAGACTGGTGTTTTGCGGGTACTATTTAATGAAGCTGCCAGTTGAGGACTTGAGGTGTCTGTTTCTCAAACTAGACACTCTAATGTACTTGTCCTCTTGCTCAGTTGTGCACCGGGGCCTCCCACTCCTTCTATTCTAATTAGAGCCAGTTTGTGCTGTTCTGTGACGGGAGTAGTACACAGAGTTGTATGAGATCTTCAGTTTCTTGGCAATTTCTCGCATGGAATAGCCTTCATTTCTCAGAACAAGAATAGACTGACAAGTTTCAGAAGAAAGTTCTTTGTTTCTGGCCATTTTGAGCCTGTAATTGAACCCACAAATGCCGACGCTCCAGATACTCAACTAGTCTAAAGAAGGCCAGTTTTATTGCTTCTTTAATTAGGACAACAGTTTTCAGCTGTGCTACCATAATTGCAAAAGGGTTTTCTAATGATCAATTAGCCTTTTAAAATGATAAACTTGGATTAGCTAACACAACGTGCCATTGGAACACAGGAGTGATGGTTGCTGATAATGGGCCTCTGTACGCCTATGTAGATATTTCATAAAAAATCTGCTGTTTCCAGCTATAATAGTCATTTACAACATTAACAATGTCTACACTGTATTTCTGATCAATTTGATGTTATTTTAATGGACAAAAAAAGTGATTTTCTTTCAAAAACAAGGACATTTCTAAGTGACCCCAAACTTTTGAACGGTAGTGTACATGTATGAATTCCGTCAACAGAAAGCAGGACGCAACGTTTGGTTCCTGTGTCTGCTGAAGCTCGTTCCTGTCCCCCTGGCCAAGTTCCTGGTGTACACAGGCCTGGCCAATCGTCTGTCGTTCTTCTTCCGCATGGCGTCTCGCAGCGTGACCGAGGTGGTCAACGGGCTGACTGAGAACAATGACCTCAGGGCCGTCTTCAGCTACGTCTTTGGCACTTACGGTAGGCTGCTGTAGTTCCTGATAGTGGAGAGCATCACCACAGCCATCTCAAATGAAAGCCTGCGTCCTTGTCCCCTATGTAGTTCACTCATTTGTGCCATTTGGAGGACACGCTTTCCACATGGACCAAATGAATTGCATCTCTTTTTGTTGTGTGTTTGGTTTTATAAGACTCAATTTTGTTGTGTGTAACTGCAGGTAACATGCCCAAGGATGCCAGCTTCTCCATGCACAGCCTGCTGGTCTGCCACTACCTGACTGGCGCCTGGTACCCAATAGGAGGAGCCAGTGAGATCGCCTACCACATGATCCCTATCATTGAGAAAGCCGGGGGGGCCGTGCTCGTCCGCGCCCCAGTCAACCGCATCCTGTTCGACGACAACAAGGAGGCTATTGGTGAATAGGACTGGTTGATTGGTTGAAAGGTGAATTGATTGATCACACAGATGGTCAGATTTGACCACATCTGGTTCCTATGGTTTCAGGTGTGAGCGTGATGAAGGGTCAGGAGGAGATCCATGTGCATGCTCCAATGGTCATCTCCAACGCTGGCATCTTCAACACCTACCAGCAGCTGCTGCCCAAGGAACTCCAGGCCATGCCAGGTGGGTGAGGGTATTATGGTGTGGGTGTATGTTCAAGATATCTGCGTTAAAAAAACGGAATTGTTAGTTGACACTTGTATCGATGCCGTTGTCCAGATGTTTCCTAATCATAATGTTTCTATGACCTTGTGATGCCTAATCATTAAGGATGTAACAGTTCACCAATGGGCATTGTTCCCCGGTTCAAATGTTTAAGATACGAGTGCATCGAGACCCCGAACAGATCCAAATGTAGCATGCATCGGTCAGAAAATCGATTCAAATGTTATGAATTGCTAATACACCATTTTTTTGGGGGGGATAAAATGTCATTCTTTCTACCTTCCAAAAAATACCTCATCTTTTGTGACACTTGCTTCCTCTCATTCAGTGTCGGAACTACGTATGCAATTATGTTGACAGTCATTGATCTACAAGTAGTTTTGCATGCCTAACAACCCCTGGCAGTAGCCTAGTTAAATTGCATGCTGTCCACAGCTTTGCGCGCTGACCAATGAGGGGTAGGCCTATTCCTGATCATAGACCTATACATCCCTTATCAGCTGCAGAATTTAATTTGAAATGAATGTGTTTATGCAACAAATGTTAGTGCATCGCATCGATTTGTTCCTCTAATCAAACCGAATCGCACTGAATCGTTTCAAACGTAGCGTATCGGAGCCCATGTATCTAGAAACATATAGAATCATCTTGAAAGGGAAAGATGCACATCCCTACTAATCATGAATGTTGTATGATCTTGTGATTCCCTACAGCCATCCAGAAGCAGCTTGGTATGATGAAACACGGGGAGGGAGGTCTGAGCATCTTCCTGGGCCTGACTGGAACCAAGGAGGACCTGGGCCTCAAAGCAGACAACTACTGGATCTTCACAGAGCACAACATGGATGAACTGTAGGTTCCTTCCTCTCATTGTTCAACCCTAAATGTTTGGCTTGGCCCCACTGTCTAATGACTTTCTTTTAATTCACACCTTATTTGTCCTTATTAACATACAGTTGAAGTCGGAAGTTTACATACACTCCACAAATGTCTTGTTAACAAACTATAGTTTTGGCAAGTCGTTTAGGACATCTTCTAGTTTTTACAACAATTGTTTACAGACAGATCATTTCACTTATAATTCACTAACACAATTCCAGTGGGTCAGAAGTTTACATACACTAAGGTGACTGTGCCTTTTTAACAGTTTGGAAAATTCCAGGAAATTATGTCATGGCTTTAGAAGCTTCTGATAGGCTAATTGACATAATTTGAGTCAATTGGAGGTGTACCTGTGGATGTATTTCAAGGCCTACCTTCAAACTCAGTGCCTTTTTTGCTTGACATTATGGGAAAATCAAAAGAAATCAGACAAGACCTCAGAAGAAAAATTGTAGACCTCCACAAGTCTGGATCATCCTTGGGAGAAATTTCCAAACTCCTGAAGGTACCACGTTCACCTGTACAAACAATGGTACGCAAGTATTAACACCGTGGGACCACACCGCTGTCATACCGCTCAGGAAGGAGACGCGTTCTGTCTCCTAGAGATGAACGTACTTTGGTGCGAAAAGTGCAAATCAATCCCAGAACAACAGCAAAGGACCTTGTGAAGATGCTGGAACAAACGGGTACAAAAGTATCTATATCCACAGTAAAACGAGTCCTATATCGACATAACCTGAATGGCCGCTCAGCAAGGAAGAAGCCACTGCTCCAAAACCGCCATAAAATAGCCAGACTTCGGTTTGCAACTGTACATGGGGAAAAATATTGAACTTTTTGGAGAAATGTCCTCTGGTCTGATTAAACAAAAATGGAACTGTTTTACCGTAATGACCATCATTATGTTTGGAGGAAAAATGGGGAGGCTTGCAAGCCGAAGAACACCATCCCAACCGTGAAGCATGGGGGTGGCAGCATCGTGTTGTGGGGGTGCTTTGCTGCAGGAGGGACTGGTGCACTTCACAAAATAGATGGCATCATGAGGATAGAAAATGATGTGCATATATTGAAGCAACATCTCAAGACATCAGTCAGGAAGTTAAAGCTTGTTCACAAATGTGTCTTCCAAACGGACAATGACCCCAAGCATACTTCCAAAGTTGTGGCAAAATGGCTTAATTAAGGACAACAAAGTCAAGGTATTGGAGTGGCCATCACAAAGCCCTGACCTCAATCCTATAGAAAATATGTGGGCAGAACTGAAAAAGCGTGTGCGAGCAAGGAGGCCTACAAACCTGACTCTGTCAGGAGGAATGGGCCAAAATTCACGCAACTTATTGTGGGAAGCTCGTGGAAAGCTACCCGACACGTTTGACCCAAGTTAAACAATTTAAAGGCAATGCTACCAAATTCTAATTGACTGTGTAAACTAATGACTTCAACTGTATATCTGATGTGTTGCTTAGACAGACATTGTGTAAGGTCTTGTGGTGTGGACTTTGAGAGAGAGAGAAGTGTGTTACTGTGACATTACATAACCTACGGTACACATTACATAACCTACGGGACTGTGATAGTGTGTGTATTCTGTATTTCACTCCCTTTTACTGTGTGCATGAAAGATTGCTGTTTACAGTAATCTGTTTGGTAACAACTAAAATGCAGTGTTGTCAAAACAGACAGTATCAGTTCACACTCACCACTCGTCACTGCACTTATTTCACAACATGTTTGGAACCTCAATAGATATTCACACAGTTTAACAAGCATGGTCTACAGTGCATTTTGAAAGTATTCAGACCCGTTCACTTTTTTCACATTGTTACGTTACAGCCTTATTCTAAAACCTATTAAATTGCATTTTTCCTCAAATCTACACACAGTACCCCATAATGACAAAGCAAAAAAAAAAAAAGATTTTTGGAAATGTATATATATTTTTTAAACAATGCCTTATTTACATAAGTATTCAGACCCTTTGCTATGAGACTCAAAATTGAGCTCAGGTGCATCCTGTTTCCATTGATCATCCTTGATGTTTCTACACCTTGATTGGAATTCAACTGTGGTAAATTCAATTGATTGGACATGATTTGGAAAGGCACACACCTGTCTATATAAGGTGCCATAGTTGACACTGCATGTCAGAGCAAAAGCCAAGCCATGATGTCGAAGGAATTGTCCGTAGAGCTCCGAGATGACAGGATTGTGTCGAGGCACAGATCTGGGGAAGGTTACCAAAAAAATGTCTGCAGTATTGAAGGTCCCCAAGAACACAGAGGCCTCCATCATTCTTAAATGGAAGAAGTTTGGAACCACAAACTCTTCCTAGACCTGGCTGCCCAGCCAAACTGAGCAATCCAGGGGAGAAGGGCCTTTGTCAGGGAGGTGACCAAGAACCCGATGGTCACTCGGACAGAGCTCCAGAGTTCCTCTGTGGAGATGAGAGAACCTTCCAGAAACACAACCATCTCTGCAGCACTACATCATTCAGGCCATTTATGGTAGAGTGGCCAGACGTAAGCCACACCTCAGTAAAAGGCACATGACAGCCCGCTTTGTGTTTGCCAAAAGGCACCTAAAGGACTCTCACACAATGAGAAACAAGATTCTCTAGTCTGATGAAACCAAGATTGAACTCTTTGGCCTGAATGTGAAGCGTCACGTCTGGAGCAAACCAGGCACCGCTCATCACCTGTCCAATACCATCCCTACAGTGAAGTGTGGTGGCAGCATCATGCTGTGGGGACTGGAAGACTAGTCAGGATCGAGGGAAATATGAATGGAGCAAAGTACAAAGAGATCCTTGATGAAAACCTGCTCAGGATCTCCCACTGGGGCAAAGGTTCCCCATCCAGGACAACGACCCTAAGCGCACAGCCAAGACAATGCAGGAGTGGCTTCGGGACAATATCCTTGAGTGGCCCAGCCAGAGCCCGGACTCGAACACGATCGAACATCTCTGGAGAGACCTGAAAATTTCTGTGCAGCGAAGCTCCACATCCAACCTGACAGAGCTTGAGAGGATCTGCAGAGAAGAATGGGAGAAACTCCCCAAATACAGGTGTTCCAAGCTTGTAGCGTCATACCCAAGAAGACTTGAGGCTGTAATAGCTGCCAAAGATGCTTCCACAAAGTACTGAGTAAAAGGTCTGAATACTTATGTAAATGTGATATTTCTGTTTTCTTAATATATAAGTACATTTGCCAACATAAACAAATAACATTTTGCTTTGTCATTATGGGGTATTGTGTGTAGATTGGGGGGGACAATTGAATCCTTTTTAGAAAACGGCTGTAACGTAACAAAGTGAAGGGGTCTGAATACTTTCCAAATGCACTGCATGTGTGTTTTTATGTCTGTGCCAGAATCTGAGAAGGGTGAAGTGTTCTTTACGGTAGTGTTAAAGAGCCTACAGTATTTGACCAATCCCATTATCTGGATGTTACAGGGTTGTCACCTATCTGAAGGGAAACAGGGAGGAGTCAGCGAAAAGTGTGCCCCTCCTCTTTGTGGCCTCTCCATCAGCCAAAGATCCCACCTGGGAGGAACGATCACCAGGTGCAGAAACAAGACTAGTGCTGGCACTGATTTTCACCATACTAAATGATTTAATTATTTAGATCGTTGGAAATGCACACAACTACAACATCTGATGCCATCCGAATGAAGGCTGAACAGACATGTTTCAACCCCTTTTTCTTTTCCCGTTCTTCACAGGCAAGTCCACCCTGAGTCTGGTGAGCTTTGCTAACTATGAGTGGTTTGAGGAGTGGAAGGACGACAAGGCGACCAACAGAGGGACTGATTACAAGGAGCTGAAGCAGCTATTCTGTGACTCGATTCTGGAGGTGGTGATGAGCGTCTTCCCCAAGATTACCAGGGACAAGGTAGAGCATTTGGCCCATTCATACTAAACTCTGGTAGACTGCCTTGTCCGGGAAACTAACATCTCTATGGTGGGTGCACTAGTAAGCCGTAACCTAGATAAGTTTCCTTTTAATTTTGACAAATGATGTAACTTGATACCTCGATGGAAAGTAGTAGATGCCCTGTTCACAATGCATACATCTCCCATTTCTCTCTCTCTGTGTCCGTCTTTAGGTTGAGTTCATCGAGGCTGGAACGCCCATAACAAACACACACTACATTGGAGCCCCTAAAGGGGAGATCTACGGAGCAGACCATGGCACAGCTCGTTTCAGCGCTGAGTGCAGTGTCACCGTGCGGCCCCAGACACCCCTGAAGAACCTCTACCTCACGGGTCAGTATCTTTTACGGCTGATGGGGTCCATGGATATATCGGAGAGAAGCTATATGTCTATGTTTTTGATAGACTAACACATGTCTTTGCATTTGAATAAGTCATAAGTTTGACTTCAGTATTACTAAAGGTCTATATCGGCTCTGGTTTCTACTGCGTGTTGATGTTTGTGTTGTGTGTGTGTGCAGGTCAGGACGTGTTTGTGTGTGGCTTTGCTGGTGCGCTGGCTGGGGCTCTCACCTGTGGTTCTGTCATCCTCAACCGTAACCTGCACCTGGATACCATTGCTCTGGCCAAGAAGACCAAACGTGTCGACACTAAGAAGTTGGAGTAACACGAGACTGACCACCTCCCTCAACCCGTTGTGGCTCCGGGTGAAGTTTCCCCTAGGTACGGATCTAGGATAAACTTCCCAATCCACATTAATGGGGAAAATGCTAAACTGACCCAAGATCACCATCTAGGGGCAACTTCACCCAGCTCACCGAACGCTTCAATAACACAAGCCCATGGGACAGGCTTCAACCTCTGGTCCTACAGTCAACGCAGTGAAAAGATCCCTCAAGACGGTTACTGTGTGTTTGAGGGTGTGACTATTCTAATCAATGAGTGAAGAGAACTCTGCTCTCTCTCTCACCGTTGAGGGAAAACACATTTCAAAGTCTATTAATCTTTCTGTGGATGCTATCTGCATCAGATCTGTGAAATTGAGTTTACAACCAATCGACCTTTGGAAATGATAGCCCAGGGATAGATGGCTTTTTTTCCCATTGTGTTTTCATAAATCAAGTGTGCAGATGGATGTGATTTTAACACTAAATATTTTCACTCTTAATATATTGAGAACAAACGTGTTGGGTGGAGTAGATTGAAGTTACCAATACTTTTGATACCAGTACCAATAACTACTGCAGACATGTTAATAATTTATCATTACTCAATATACTGTGGATGGATAACAGTGGCTTCTGTCTGAGTTTTCAGACGGTCTTCCAACCAGCTATGCTAAATTCACCTATGCAATAATGTAGGGTGAAACTAACTCCCTCTGTTGCAAAAAAAGCCATAACACAACAAAATTGTGAACCAGGTTTAAATGCTCTATGCTGTAACACTAACCACTGTACATGTCTAATGCCTCCATTTGAACACGGATGTAAAGACTGGATTGTTTTTGAATGAACATGCCTCGAGTTATTAAACACTGAATAAAACACATCTTCATGGGGATCATTGTAAAAATGAATTATTCCACTCTGTAAATGTATGGGGGGGGACTTTGTAACAATAATACAAACTGTGATAATGAAGGATTCATCAAAGAGATTGAATAGATTTGTTTCCTAACCTTTTAGTCATCATCATCCCTTAGAATTCTATTGATACTGGTATCATGGCTGGCCTGGAATATTGTTTGATTATTATGATGATAAGTCACAAAATGCATTTACCATTCTTTCATCAATATCCCATGGATAAACATGTGTGTATATAGAAAATTTGCAAGACATGAGGATGGCACATGCACAGAGGTCTTCTCCATGACCACGTCTGTCGGCAGTGATGAGAGCTCTGATTAGTTAAGGAGAATAAGGGGCCGTACCAGAATGTGGTCCCATAATTTATGAGCGTCTTGAAAATGTATATATCTCTGCAGTTTATGGTGTGAGAAGGTAAGTTAATCACAATTCATTAAATATTAGCTAAGTGTAGCTAACCACACATTGCACAAAGCAGCTTTGAGATTCCCTTTGGTTAGCTAGCAAGTGGTTGCTAGGTGGAGCTGGAGGAAGATTGCTAGCTACTTAGTTTGCCAGCGGCAATGCATAAAATCGGTGTCTTACTAAACTCTTTAATAATTAAGTTCACTCTTGCATAAGTAGTTCATTTAGCTAGCTAGCTAAATAAGTCTCGTAAACGTCTTGACCCCCCCCCCCCCACATGAACAGTCATAAGCCTCTGTCTACCAGTCAAAGGCGTAGGCTTGTGGAAGCAGTTGTTCACACCACTGTCCAGTTTATTACTTGACCGCATGTTTACAGGCATTTACGCACGGTCTATTCCATCCTAGTTGCATCCAACTACGAAATCGGCCGGTCATGGAAGTCAATGGGTGCGATGAACATCAGAATTAGGAAATACTTGCAGAGAGAGGTGAAGGCGCATATGGCAGTGTACAGGACCAGAGAGGTCTGCGATCAACAGCGACCTGTAGCGGTGAAGAAGTTGAACATACCCGGAGACACGGAGAGTGGCGTTCCTGCTTTCAAATCAAATTGTATTTATTTCATGATCCGGGAGGTGGCGCTCTTGCGTAAGATCGGGTATTTCAACCATCCCAACATTGTAAAGTAAGTACATTTTTCTGTTATGTAATTAAATCTGAACTTTTTTTGCATAGCCTTTGAATTATACATAAGGATCTTTGGGGTTAAAATCACTTGTGATGGTGTTTTATAATTGTATACCATGGTGTCATGCCATTTCATCAGCAGAAATGGTTCACAATGATTGCCCTTAATTGCTGATCTTACTGAAAGGTTGTTGGACGTATCTGCTGGTCTGAAGAACAGGAGTTTGGACCTGACGCTGGTGTTTGAGTACAGAGACCAGGACCTGTCTACCTTCCTCTCCACGGTCCCCAGCACTGGACTGAGTCTTGACAAAATTAAGGCGTGACTTAGCCCCCTTACATACCTGCAACTGGGGAAAAAAACTCAATGACTCCAAAGCACTCCATTAAGAATTAGTATAACATTTTACTGTACTCTCTTTTGAACTTTTCTGGCCAGATGTCTTCATATCTTGTCAGAATAAGCCACAGAAGGAGAACGTGGTTGAGCAATGCTGTCATACTGCTTCCTGTCTGTACAGGATGTGGTGATGCAGCTGCTGCATGGGCTGGACTTCCTGCACACCAACATGCTGGTGCACCGCGATCTGAAGCCGGAGAATGTACTGGTTAGTAGCCGTAGAGAGGTGAAGATTGCTGACATTGGGCTGGTGTGCATCTACACCTATCACATCGCCCTTACACCCTGTGTAAGTCTACAGAGTAGAACATCCTCCTTTGAATGCACAATCTGTTCAATTGTCACAGTGCCATTGTCCCCCAGCCTAATTAAGGTAAAGGAACTATGCATAAAAGTAAAAAGTATATTTCTCTCTATGTCCTATCCAATGTCTCACACCCTATCCCTTGCTCTCTCTTCCCTCTCTCTATCTCTTCAGGTGGTGACACTGTGGTACAGGGGCCCCTGAGGTGCTGCTCCACTCTGGTTATATGTCCTCCATGGACATGTGGAGCGCCGGCTGCATTTTTGCCAAACCGTTCCTTTTGAGACCATTGTTCCATGGATACGCTGAGGCTCAGCAGCTAAAATCTTTTAGTTTTTTCTTCTACCGTGCCCACCTTTTGATCGGTCATTTATGATAAAAGCATTTGAATAATGTATGATTTGTGTTTTACCAGTGCCTTGTGTTGGGGGTGTGTCTGTGCTCTTCCCCATGTCCCACAGGGTGATTGGCTTGCCCAGCGAGGAGGACTGGCCCAGGGAGAGCCCCATCTCATACACCTGTAGTTGGTGCCCCAGAGACCCCTGCACCCAGCTCTTATCCATCCTGGGCCAGGAGGAGAACAACCTGCTCCTTGTAAGTACAATATACACATTTTGAATCATGTTTCTGTTACAAGGCATTTTCAGAGTTAATGAATCATTGAAATTCTATTGTTCTTTTAAAGCACACTCTTGTTCTCTGCCGGCAGCAATGTCTAGAGTTCAGCCCGGCCAATCGCATCTCAGCTTCCAGAGCCCTCTCCCACCCTTCCCTGGCGTGCGCCTGAGTACTCACAACCTGGCAGGATGTGGAGAGAAGAGGGGAGAGCTGGGACAGAGGTTCATTCTCTTTGGAATCCTCTTACCTAGCCTATAGAACACTGAGGGTTCCCATGCCGTAAGATCTGATATACCTATATCGAAATGTCGAATTTTGGAATGGAAATAAAAGTAAGTGAAAATATTTAAAAGGTAAATCTGCAGGTTAAGCAATAAAGTGGCCACCCTGCCACTGTTTTGGTGAAAGGTTGAGGGGTGGAGAAATTGAATCTCAAATTCATAGACAGAGCTAAGGACTGACCATGCATGATAGCAAAATGATAATTTAACCATGTTTTAAAGCTTTATAGTGTTTGTTTACAATTACATTATTTACAAACAATGAAGTAAAACAGGCTTATTGGTTGGGCTCCGATGGGGTACGACAGTTGAACTAAGCTAATTAGGTATTTGTAAGTTATATTCTTCAACAATCAATGGGTATATATCATCAATTTAAAAGTCAAAAAATGTATGTAGCGTTGACCCTTTAAAGGTCATTTGTTCAACATGAATTTGCAAATCTTGATTGGTTTTATCTGCAATGCATTTCCGAAGACTAGTTTCGTGTTTTGAAAAAACACATTTATATCAAGCAATGTAGAAACTGCGGTTCTTATGGCATGAAAACCCAAAGTGGAAGGAAAAGGAAAGTTTGACAGTGATTTAAATTACAACAAATATATTGCTTTACTACAACAAATTAGTTTATAGCTAAAATCCTTAGTTGCTACATCCGTTTAAAAAAAAAACGTATAAATGAATAATATATAACCATTCATTTTTGAAGAATATAACTTATAAATGCCTCATGAGCTTAGTTCAACTGTTGTACCCCATCAGAAATCAAAATATAAGTATGTTTTACTCCAATGTTTGTGAACGATGTAAATGTAAACACTGTATAACCTCAAAACATGGGGGAACTATCATTTTTATATCAGAGATGGTCAGTCTTTGCATCCATCTTTGAATTTGAGAGTGGTTACATTTCCCCAGGCCCATCCCTCAACTTTTAACCAAAACAGAGGCGGGGTTACCCACTTTGTTATTGTTTCAATTAAAAAATGCATTGTTGATTGATTTGTTTTCCACTCTGTAATTTGATACCAGGCAGTCAGAATGCAGAAACGAGCTGCTGGAACATTTTGCAGGTGAACACAATCTTAATAATTCAGAATGTGTGCTTTAATTTATTACTGAGGGATATTGCCGTTGTCACAAGTGATATTATTAATCTCAAGTTGCTGCAAGGGAATGACACTGCTGTATGAGCATATAAGTGAATGGCATTCTTTTTTATATTGTTCCAAATGCACATTTGGTTCTTTATGGCCCTTTTTATTTCATATATATATTCTCTGTTTCGATACTTGGAAAGGTCATACCTGTACATAGGTTTTCTTTTTAAGTTTTGAGGTGCAATTTTTATGTTAGGGGCATTTTTTTCAGGACGGAGAACATTCTGTGATCTTGTTTTAATTGAGCAAATGTAAATTCATTTCATTGTTAGTACTTTCGACAATGTTACTGTTTTCATTTCATTCATTCAATCGAGCAGCACTGGAACTGGTTTCACCCTCATCTTACGTGTATTTTGAATGAGGATATTTTCACAATATCATGTTTCCAAATGTCTGTGTTACTATTTTGTATAAGAGACACGTTTATCCCACCTCCACGACCTTAAGTGGTTACTAGCCACAGTGCTGTTTACCCTTTCATGACTGTTGACCTTAGTATGGCCACACACGGTCAAGTGCAATGATGTTTATAAGGTCAGATATATTCTTATTGTTCAAGACCTGAAGTGGCCCAAGCTAGAGTATGAATCAAACGTCAGACTTCCTCTGGCATACTGCACTTAGGGAGAGGTTATTCTAAGTAGTTATCTGTGACTTGGTGTTATTTTAGAAGTTCTTTGGCCTCTTCAGATGTAGGACTGCCAGTGCTGCATCCTTCACTTGTTGCCTAATTTGTGCAAGGGCCTCTGTCCTAGCTCTCCGATCTGATCCCCCTTTCAATGTATTCTGGTCCTTGGACCCTGTTAATTTAAAGGCAGAGTCCGCGATATGACGTCGCGATATGACGTAGACGCACAAAGTAAACAGCATAGTGGGTTAATTTCCGCAACAACTACGAGCGTTGGAGCGCAATGCTAAACTTCTCCACTGTTTTGGTCCCGTGGCTACCACGTTGTAAGAGTGCGATGCGAACCTTTGCGCAAGCGCAGATACTATTTGAGAGCAACGTTTTGCATCAGGCTCATCTTGCATCTCACTCATTGCAATGTTGTCATTTCGGTGACTACCTTTAAGTGAAATGGCAAAGTGCCTGTTTTGGCACTGGAGGCAGTGTTCTATACTGAGAGGTGGTAGGGTACTTCTCCAATTTGTTTGCCTTACGGTATTTAGTGATAACTTTCAAACAGGTGAATTTTATTCCTGCGTCCTATTTGGATAAATACAAGTGTCTTTAGGGTTCAAGTTATCTTTATTGAAGCGTATCTTGATCCATGAAATGGCCAGACTTGACATTGTAGATGTAGCCTATGCTGTATCAAAGAAATAAAAGAAATCCAATCATAGCTTAAAAAATAGAGAAGACCATGCTGCTAACTTTATCTGCGCTATTGACAGTGTGCTGACATTTGACTGGTTCTGTCAATTGCTGTCTATAGCTCTCCCAGCCTTGGCCCCTGCACGTGGCATGCAGCAGCGCCCGGGCGAGGGGAGGGGGTTATATTTGTAACAGGGACAGCCTGCGCTCTGCGCTCGCCGTAAATGGGCTTCCACGCTCTCTGCTGCAGCGGCGCACAAATGCCCAGTCCCTGCTGTTGTTAGCGACCATAGCCGGTCCCCTACGATTCGAGTACATGTAAGTACCCTAGCAAAATTCCTTTATGCAGGCTTCTAAAACAAAACATGTTGAAAGCCAATTTACAATGGGCATTGTTGAGCTTTTCGTTCATTGTAAATGACACAGTGAGTTTTAGTGCGCTTTTGGCACAACTAGATTGATTCGACTCAAATAAACTGACACATTTAAGGGCATGGTTAAATTGAATTAATTTGCATTTAAAGTCCAATTTGATCTATTAATCGTATATCTACACAGTTAGTTAGAAGAAAAACTCTCCAGTGCGCACGAGTGGCAAGGAAAATAGACCCTCGAATTGTGTCCATTACGCGTCAGTTACTGACAAGGAATTGTGTCCCGAATGCAAGGTCTTCCCCCAGTTTTTTTAATTAATTGAAATGTGGTATCAAATAGTGATTATACTCTGTTAATCGATCTGTAATATCAAACTGCAGAGCGACTTGGTCTGCCTAATGTCTTTATCTTACCAAACATTTGACTTGAGACTTGTTTGAATAGGAAAATTGCTCTCATTCGTGCCATGGCTCATGTCTTGTTTTGTCATCATTTATTTTTTCATCCGAGTTCTTTCATACTATACTGTGAGATCCTATTTTTGGATAAATATTGGGTGGTGATGATGTTTTTTGCCATTGCGTTTTCTTGAAGTGGTGAGCTACTGAATGCATTGTGGCTGATGTAGAGGGTGGAAGTTAGAGTGGGCTGGCATATCAACTAGGACTGAACTATATGTACAGAAAGGGACAGTGATGTCATGTCATCATTCATACTCACATGTAATTCAGGCTAGATCTTTTGGATGCCATCCGGCATGAGTGAAGCTAAATATTCCCAATTGTTCACACGTGGATATCATACAGTAAACAACTGTTAATGTGTCACATTCCAGGGGCGGAGGGATGGGTTACAGTATGAGGGGCGGAGGAGAGCTACAGCTGCTCTAGAGGCATTATGTTCCATAGTGTACACAAGTCCTAGAAGCTGCAGTTATCATTTCTAAACTCAATTAGAGTGTATTTGTATAGGCTCTGCAAAACTCTGCCATGGCCCCAGTGATAGCAGCATTCTGAGCTATTTAAACCCAGAGCATTTTATTTTAAATAGAAGGCTCTGGTTAAATCTATCCCTAATTCACCTGCATCACATGTCCATTGTGTCCAGTGATTATCCAGAACATGGGTACAGAGAGGTAACACCCCTTAAGCCTTTCGCATGCTTCGGTTCGGCTAGCGCCTCGCCGACCGCTCGCATTCTCCCTTAATAGACCTTCGCTTGAAAAGCGAGAAAAAAAAGTGGCAATAGTACTGGTTGTCCATCTTGAGACGCCGAAGCCAGCGTACACTTCCTCAAAATAGTCAGAATGAATCTAAGATAACTCAAGAAATCTGTCATTCATTTTGACATTTTCTGCCGAGGAGATCTTTTTCATCCAACTAAGATGTTTGGTGCAGTATTTCTCAAGTTAAAAAATGTGCATGAAAAGGATTAGACTCTCATTGAATGACAAACACTTAATTGAAGAATCCTTACTGTTGACCAATCACAGAAGAAGGGGCGTAGACTTCGGCTACCGACTTTGGCTTGCCTCGAGAAAAAATGGAATGTGCACAAACAGCCGAAAAACCCTTGCCGAAGACCAGGACGAACAAAAAGTTGGCATAATACATGCACAAACTGTTCAGAACTGTTTCAGCTGGGAAGCATGCGGACGCCTTTAGAATGGGAAGAGTGGATGGGAAGCCACCGCTCATTTGCTCTTACAATTACTCTGCTGCCCAGTGGGGGGGGCTACCATTCTAATCGTGTGTAATTCCTCTATGTCTCTTTAATCTGGACTTCACAGTCTGCTCCTGTCCTGAATTTGGTGACATCCTCTGATTTAACATATCACCCATTTAACTTCAATGGGGGAAGATGTGAGATCAGAGACCCCATGGTTGGGAAAAATCCATTGCATTTGTACTGGAAGTTCTAAGGTTTAGTATGGACATTATCTATGAATAATCCGTTTATAATTCTAGATTACTGTGTGGGCATTTTGAGTTCTGTTAAACAAAAAAACATATCCTAATAGGGTAAGGGGCAGTGGCGATTTTAGCATGTAAATCTTGGTGGGGCCCAAAAAAAATGGTGGTATTTATGCCAGCAAAGCCACTACACAACACTAAACAATACATTAATTGCACTATAACGGTGACAAACGGTGCCCACAAACTGTCAGGGCCTATATAAATCTGTCCCAACAGCAGAGTCCCAACAGCAGTCCCAACACCTTCCCACTGCTACACCTGGCTATCAGCGGAGTCTTGTCTGGCAGTGAAACAGTTCATTCAGCCTCATTTACTGCCTTTAAAAAAAACATAGCTGATATGGCTGACTTGCTTAAACAAATGTGGGTTCTACTGACAATTGAGATGTACAAACTATGTCATAAGGGGACGAAAAACGGATAAGAGGCAATCCGTAATTTAGAATAAGACAATAATGAGCGAGCTAGAATGGACGTAGTCAATATAACTATATGTTCGACACTTTTGAAATGTACAGCGACAGAATTCAGAACATAGGCCGTTCTTACAGTGTTCTACCTGTACACAAAGTCAGAACCATAGGATAAATAAAGGGGGCATATAAGCAGGCAATGAAAGCTCTTACAATATTCAATGATTACATTTCTCAAAAACAGGTTATAGGCTACATTTGCACCACCAAGTCAGAACAGTAGGTGAAATTAAGAGGTGAAAATATACCAAATTATTAGGGTGAGGCACATGGGCTACTAATTGCTTACTACACAACATACACTTAGTATTACTTTCTTAGCTACAGTATGCATATCTCCCTGGCATATTACATATGTTTTATGCAGCAGCATACGCGACATATTTGGACTCACTTTGTTGTGCTGTGCTCACTTGAACAGGAAGGTGATGCGGCGGTACATCGTGGGCAAATTTTGTCATCAGTCTGCCATTCTCTGGATTTATGGTGCGTTCAAGACAACTGGAACATTCGAAGAAATAAATGGTTGAATCATGGTGATGTCAGTGATCTTCAGGTCATATAGCCCTAGAAAGAGGTCCGAGTTCATAATTGTTACAATTCTGAGTTAGATGAAAGTTGAAAACGTATTTTCCCAGTCGTAGCTCGTTTTTCCCCGAGTTCCCGGTGGTCTTGAACTCACTAAAGTCAGATTTTGCAGTTCCGAGTTAACTGTTGTTTTGAGCGCGGCACAAATCATGCTTCATTGACAGCATGGCCAATGTTCAATGTTTATCATTTTAAACTAGGAAAAGACCCTTAATCCCAGACTTGGGACCACACAGACACTCCACTGAATAGCAGGCTAATGATTACTTTGCAATGCTTGCAGTTAGCCACTGATTCCTTCCAAACCACTCATTGTTGAATTTGCGATTTCCAGCTTGTTTTGTAATGTTTATGTCCAATAGCCGATACATTTTATCTATAATTTCTCTTATATCTTATCTCTTATTATTTATCTTCATATGACAAGGATTAAAAATGATTTGCCAGTATATTGTTGACTTGATTAATGATGATGACTGCTAGTTAAGATTTTGAAAGTATGATGTTGACATGATCAGTCCAATCAAAGCTACTGTAGATATAACTTGATTTGACTTAATTTTATCTGTGGCCAATGACCTTGAGCCTTTTTGGATGGGCACTTCTAATGTAACTCTATGGCAGCACCCAAGGGGCTTGAATTTTCTAGCTCTACCTTAGACTTGGCGGTGAAGTAGTGTCCCCATGAGTGACAGAACACTGAGCCAATCACTGCGCAACGCTCTGTATTTTCTGCTGGCTTGCCCCACCATCACAGAGAGCACTGAGCTAGGCTGAAACACCTGCATTTTGGAGCTGCCTTACTCAAGAAAGAAAAGACACCATGTTTGTATGCGGCTTTATTAACTCAATGATATATATATATTTTTTTACATTGTTTGCCAACTGATATGTGACACGTATTAATGCCAAAATAACATGCAAAACAGGCAATCCCCCCCAAATGTATTTTTATTTTACTAGTAATTTTTTTAGTTTTTTGCCCTACCTGCCTTGAATGACGTGTCACCACTGGCAAGGGGATACCTAGCCAGTTGCACAACTGAATGCATTCAACTGAAATGTGTCTTCTGCATTTCACCCAACCCTTCTGAATCAGAGAGGTAATACCTCCTACATCACAGAAGGTTGGTGGCAACTTAATTGGGGAGGACGGGCTTGTTGTAATGGCTGGAGCTGTATAAGTGGAAGGGTATCAAACACATGGTTTATATGTGTTTGATGCCATTCCATTTCCTCCATTCCAGCCATTATTATGAGCCATCCTCCCTTCGGGAGCTGCCACTGTCCTGCACTACATGACCAAAGGTATGTGGACACCTGCTCATCGAACATCTCATTCCAAAATCATGAGCATTAATATGGAATTGGTCCCCCTTTTGTTGCTAAAACAACCTCCACTTTTCTGGGAAGCCTTTCCGCTAAATGTTGGAAGATTTCTGTGGGGACTTGTTTCCATTCAGTCACAAGAGCATTAGTGAAGTCGGGCACTGATGTTGGGCGATTAGGCCTGGCTCGCAGTCGGCGTTCCAATTCATCCCAAAGGTTTTTCGATGGGGTTGAGGTCAGGGCTCTGTTCAGGCCAGTCAAGTTATTCCACACCGATCTCGACAGACCATTTCTGTATGGACCTCGCTTTGTGCACGGGGGCATTGTTATGCTGAAGCAGGAAAGGGCCTTTCCCCAAACTGTTGCAACAAAGTTGAAAGCTCAGAATCGTCTAGAATGTCATTGTATGCTGTAGTGTTAAGATTTCCCTTCACTGGAACTAAGGGGCCTAGCTTGAACCATGAAAAACAGCCCCAGACCATTCTTCCTCCACCAAACTTTACAGTTGGCACTATGCATTCGGGCAGATAGTGTTCTCCTGGCATCTGCCAAACCCAGATTTGTCCAGAGAACGCGTTTCCACTGCTCCAGAGTCCAATGGTGGCGAGCTTTACACCACTCCAGCCGACGCTTGGCTTTGCACATGGTGATCTTAGGCTTGTGTGCAGCTGCTCGGCCACAGAAACCCATTTCATGAAGCTCCCGATGAACAGTTCTTGTGCTGACTTGCATCCAAAGGCAGTTTGGAACTTGGTAGTGAGTGTTGCAACTGAGGACAGACAATTTTTACGCGTTTCAGCACTCGGCGGTCCCGTTCTGTGAGCTTGTGTGGCCTACCACTTCGCGGCTGAGTCGTTGTTGCTCCTAGACGTTTCCACTTCACAATAACAGCACTTCCAGTTGACCGTGGCAGCTCTAGCAGGGCAGAGATTTGATGAACCGACTTGTTGGAAAGGTGGCATTCTATGACGTTGAAAGTCACTGAGCTCTTCAGTAAGGCCATTCTTCTGCCAATGTTTGTCTATGGAGATTGCATGGCTGTGTGCTCGATTTTATACACCTGTCAGCAACGGGTGTGGCTGAAATAGCCGAATCCACTCATTTGAATGGGTGTCCACATACTTTTGTATATATATAGTGTACATTAATGCTGTTCATTGCAGTTCCTCAATGCCCTGTGTGTCCTCAGGGTCAGCGTGGGACCAGGGTGAAAGAGGGACATAAAACATAGTGTCCGTGACTACTTCACCTCAGCTCTGTTTACAATGACATGTGGGGAGATACGATACCCACCTTCCGTTTTGCCTCATTAAAACCTCTATGAACTTACTTTTGCATGTTGATTCAACTTTATCTTGGCAAATAGTGTATACAGTCTCATTTCTCTGTGTATTCCTAGCGAGTACTAACTAGTCTGTTCATCCAGGTGCTTTAGAACAAGCTTGTCAACTAGTGTTACTGGATTAGGGGCTGATGATCCATGCTGAGCTCCAATGGCAACCAACCTCTCTCACCCAATCCAGCCCTGCCTAGCCCGTCACATGACCTCTGCACCGGTCTGCCCAAAAGATGGACTCTCTCTGTCTCCGTCTTCATTGTCTTACTCACACTCAATTACACGGTATTGGGACGTTTCTCATCTTGCCCTCTCTTACTCTTGAGAAGGTAGGGCTATACTAACCAAGCTGTCTCTTTTCTTGTGGTAGTCAATGTTGTGGTTGTGTTGAACTTGACCTCGCATACACAAACATACACACGTGAGCACACAAACACAGCTCCCCTTCTGAATCTTGATGTCCCATGGGGATCACTGCGTCTGACAGCTCCGCTTTCGGGGCATGGCCTTTTGCTGTCGTCTGCGGCAACGTGAGATTTGCGGATTCACCTGGCTCTATGTTAGTCGCTTGCTCACACTAATCCGAGAGCTGCAGTCAAAGAGTGAGGAGGGAATGCAAAATCTATTTAAAAGTCAATCACGTCTTCCGTATATAAGCTTGCAATCTGGAAGACACTCTGTCTCACACCATTCCCAATACACCCAGAGCAAGCGGTGTATCTACAGTGTAAGCGATGTCTGTGTTTATCTGTTGATGGTGAAACCATGACTGTTACAGACCACCACAGAGTACAGTGGCCTTAAGCCTGCAGTAGCTCTGCTGTGCTAAGTCTTATGAGTCCCATAGCTCTCTCTGCTCATTGTTCCATAGGCCCCATTGTGTTTCAGCTGTGGTGGGAAAGAGACAGGAATGCTGACGCTAACATTTAGCCATTAGCGCGTGTTCTAACGCGTGTGAGCGTTAGAACACGCTCACACGCCAATTTTTTGGCGGCCTATCAAATGGCTCAAGTCCCTACTGATTGAGAATACAAATGTGGTGATGTCATTATTTATATTTGATTAGTGGTTCAGATCCCTGTTTGTGTTCAAACAGCCAGGTAACCTAGTAACCCGGATGTAGGTTTTGCATGTGTGTGCTTGTTGAGAGAGACATTAGACTGTCAGATGAGTGAGTGCGGACAGACCTGCTCAGGGACATTTCTAGGGACATACATTCCCAATGACATGTTTAGTACCATGTTATTTGGTAGAGGATCAGAATGAATGCTGTAGCCTACATAAACCATGACTGGGTTTGAACAACCAGCGAACTATACCAACTCTGGGTAGGCCTATTTAAAATATGATTTACTTTGTAAATGTAATCTTTTGTTTTGTTAGTGAACTTATCACTTGCCGGACAGCGTCTCCAACTTTTCAGCTCGCTGACATGGGAAGGCACTAACTAACGTTGAAAGCAAGAGGCACTGATCCTGTCCAACGTTAATGATCACCAGTGGAATTCTACTAGGAAACCTGCAGCCAGTCAGCCATGTACTGTAGGACTGAAGTGGAGCTGACTGGCTGGCTGACTGGCTGGCTGACTGGCTGGCAGTGGTATAGGGTTTCAGTGCAAGGGGAGATTCCTGCTTTGCAGACCAGCCTACAACAGGTTGTCTTACAGGGCTTCAGCAGGGAAGAGGAGGGAGAAAGAGAGAAGAGAGAGAGAGAGAGACGGGCGACAT
Source organism: Salvelinus namaycush (assembly GCF_016432855.1). Taxonomy (NCBI): domain Eukaryota; kingdom Metazoa; phylum Chordata; class Actinopteri; order Salmoniformes; family Salmonidae; genus Salvelinus; species Salvelinus namaycush. The sequence continues at coordinate 5,022,013 of NC_052347.1, read as the reverse complement.
GGGAAGGAAGGAGAAAAAAAGAGGGGGCAGTCATAATGCTGCTATAAAATGAGATGAAGCAAGACGATGATTTTATAAGGGACATTTCAACTAGGTATGGTTTGTTTTGGGTCAGTGCTATGTGAGTGTGAGAGAGATTTGTGTCAAATCGGGCCACTGTAAATTCTTTATGTTTTCGTTTCATCATAGCGTCATGTTATTCGATGTAACAGTGCACTTGTAGGCTGGTGGTATGTTTATGCCGTAGTGATTGACTTAACCAAGAACATACGGATGTGAAACAAACAGTGAATGAATTATTCAACTGGTAGTGAATGAATGTGTGGCTACCTGGTTGAGAAAGTGAGATGGCGCAGTTATCTGATGCTTCTATTGCTCCCTCTGTCTCAGCGGTGCAATGAGCTCAAAGGAATGATTCGTCTGTCTTGACAGCCTGCTGATTGGAAGAAGACATTCCCAATGCCAACAACGGAGGTGCTGATTGGTTCTACATGCCAACTTTGGACCTTTTTGACCATTTATCTCTGATAGCTGAGAAGTGACGTAGGAGGGAATCTCTTGAGGTTTGAGTCATCAATGCCCTGGTCATTGTTAAAGGAGGCCTACTGAGACAGACAGGGAGAGGAACAGACAGGGAGAGGAACAGGTAGCATGGACACCATAGAGAACCCCGCCTTGGAGCCCAGATCGGAGCGGATCGCCCGCTACAAGGCCGAGAGGAGACGGGAGCTACAAGAACGCTATGGCGACATGGAGGAGCTCCCATCCAAGTGGGTGAGGAGGGATGGGACTCGCATGAACTCAGACGGCGCACCTCCCTCCACAGACAGGATCCTCTCTGGGGGGGTGAACGGCAGAGCGGCGGGGCCGGAGGGGGGCAGGAGGGAGAGCAACACCCCTCTGGAGTCAGAACCGAGGAGAGTCTCCAACGGCTTTGAGGCAGACACTGCTGCAGACCCAACACACCTCCGAAGGTGAGTCCCTTGCATGTGTAGCCATTAGCCAATCAGTAGTGGAGATCCGTCTCAACCCCCACCAAGAAGACAAAGAGTGATGCGGCAGACAGATTGCATACACTGACCGTGATGTCACCCCACATGCTGACTCAGACCACTGAACCTAGTTATGCTGAAAGTATGCAGTTAATGCCTGCTGGCCATCAGTGAATTGCTGTCTTATACAGTATCAGGCCATGTACACGTAGAGTAACGGCCCCAACAGACTGGCCTTTTCCCTGTTCCCTAACAACAGATTGATGAATAGAAACAACCATATTATGTGTAACCACCTCTTAAAACAACCCCCCCACCAGTCACCAAGCTCCGTCTCCAGTGAAAATTCTTTCCCGGTGACCTTTCAGCCTCGTTAAACAGTTGTCAGAGTTCACCTGTGCTTTATGGCCTTTGTTGCTAATTCAAACGGAGCGAGCTAAACCCGACTCCCAGCGTCATGCAGTACTAGTACAGCAGAGATCACATTGATTCCTCCATGCGTGTTTTATACCCTCCGGACCTGGACTCTCTTTCCTTTAAGAGGTACAATACTTTGTCAGGGGTGCTCTTTAGGAATTGGCGTAGTTGTGGGAGGTTGCCACTTTCCTTACGCCACCTCTCTCCCATCTCCCTCCTCCCCACCTCCTCCCCCGCCTCCAGGCAGTGTTCTTCTGGCTCTGCCGGCATGTTGAGTGGGGGGGAGCCCCTAGCTCCCCCAGGCCCCCCTGGACCCGACGCGGCCCAGCTGCAAACGCGGGTGTCGGTGGGCCAGTTGAGGAGTGCCCTGCTGCAGCAGACCGGGACTGGAACACAGCCTGAGAAAGTGTAGGGTCTTCTGCATGAAACGGCCTGTGTGTGTGTTGTTATTCTGAATATGTGTGGGCGTCAGTCCCACTGCTTCCAGTTTCTCACTGTCTCTCTCTCCCCTTCTCTCCTGATGCTCACCCTGTTCCTCTGTGGTTGGGGATAGTAGTCCTGACAGTGGCCGTGCGGCCTCTTCCCTTGACCTAGCTGTAAAGCCGGGCTCAGAGGGGGGACGGCGGCGCACCCGTCGCTACCACCCTGGGGTGTCAGGTGGGGGCCGCAAAACCAACGAGCGCTTCAGGACACAGCCGATCACAGCCTGTGAGGTGCAGGAGAGCGGCGGGTAGGGACTGTGTGCTGCGGCCAGCCATATCAACCATGTCATATCAGAGCATGCAGGTCAAGCATGGGGCTCATCTGGAAGACTCTGCCCTAGTTTGGTTACTCTTCAGGTGGAGAGGTTTGCAGTGTTTTGTGCCATTGCTGTGTTTCTTTCTTCTTTTCTGATTGTTTTGACAGTGTGTGATAGCGGTTTGTATGCATGTAAATGCTTTCCAGATATTTACTGTCCTCTCATAGAGGAGCATCTCTTCTGGGGGTCCTTGTGGTTATGTATTGAAATAGTTTGGCCTTGGTACACTGGCAAGCGGCATGATTTGCGTGGATGTTTGCATCCGTTCATGGCGCTTAATAGCAACCATGACATGGTCCCGTGGTCCCGTGTGGCTCAGTTGGTAGAGCATGGCGCTTGCAACGCCAGGGTTGTGGGTTCAATTCCCACGGGGGGACCAGGGTTCAATTCCCACGGGGGGACCAGGATGAATATGTATGAACTTTCCAATTTGTAAGTCGCTCTGGATAAGAGCGTCTGCTAAATGACTTAAATGTAAATGTAAATGACATGAACAGTGTTGCTTTGTTGAGCGTGCAGATATGACCCAGGAGCCTGGGTCTGTGTGTGAGATACAGTAACACACACAGACATCAGAGAGAGAGAGTGAAAAGAGAGATTTACACCAGGCAGGAATGAGCATGGTCAAACTCCTCTCATCTTTTGTCTTGTGTGCATGTTTCAGCCAATGACCTCGTGTTGATTCTCTCTCTTTCTCTCTCTCTCTCTCTCTCTCTCTCTCTCTCTCTCTCTGTGCCCCACAGGCTGCTAGAAGAGGAAAATGCTAAAGGTAACGAACCCCTGCCCACCTGGCTCTCACTTGGCCTGTTTTATTTTGCCACACACAACCGGCTGATCCGTTGCCTATTGTACAGCCTCTGTACTGCCTCTGTGTTGCCTCTGTGTTAACTGAGTGGGGGGAGAGAGGGACAGAGAGGAACACAGAGAGAGAGAGAGAGAGAAAAATAGAGAGAGAGAGGGTAACAGGCATAGTGCTGTGTGGCTTGCCAGAGATAACGTTTAACACAGTGACAAAGAAGAGCAGGTGCTCTCTCTCTCTTTCTCTCTCTCTCGCTCTCTCTCTCTCCCACCCCCCCCTCTCTTTCTATCTCCACTCTCTCGATCACAGAAATGCCGACATGGGAGATAGGAGGTGGCAAAGCGCTCTGATCAGCACTTGTCTCCACAAGTAGCGTGTGATAAAATGGCTCAGCAGGCTACTATAATAGGCGTTTGTCATCACACTTTAGCTGATAGACAGACAGATAAAAAGGGGGTGGACAACACAGGGTCAGAAGGAATAACTGTTTTTTTCTCTCTCTATTTTCACTCAAAAACAACCGAATATATAAACAAACCTATATCAGCTAATAGTTACTGTATGACAGTGCGTTCGTAACAGTAAACCTGATGAATACACTCTGACCTCTACTTACACTCAACCCCACTCCGGAGCTGCCTTTACAGAACATCTATAATAAACAGAACATCAAATAAATCAAGGGCTTTTATTTTTAAACACTCCACCAGACCCAGATGGGCACAGGGTGACGGTCGAATGTTGAAGTTCCTCGGTGGGGATGGATTTATGAGCCATAAAAGCATGCCTGAGCACCACACCGCCACTATAAAAAAAATAGTCCCCGCTTGTACGCAGTAGCTGTCCAATAAGTTCTCTCTCATGCGTTCATTTGGCTGTCCACCTAAAATACAACGATTAAATGGCCATTGAGAGCGGTGTTAGAAACACCAGAGACAGTTGACACTCGATCTGCGTTGCTGTCCAACTGTCTGGTCAAAAGGAAGAGCCGTGTGGTCACTAAGTTCAAGCCAGGTGAGAGGAGAAGCAGGCAGCTAGCGGTGCCAGCTGAGAGATAGTGGTGCCATGTGGCAGTGTAGTAAGGGCCAGGTGCAGGGCGATGGCCTCACGCGAAGGGATCAGTCACAGAGATCTGTCTATCGCATTTTGTCGCAGTGGACTGACGGCTTGACTGACAGGCTTGCAGTGGACTGCTACTATGAGCAGGTGAACTGTGTTTGCTGTGTGACAGGGACTGTGAGTTTGCTATGTGATCAGTTGGGTGCTGTTAAAATTTTTTGTTTGCCTATTTTTATTCCGAGGGTTAATGTGTTTGGCAGGCTCAGTGATGCCAAAATTATGTCCCCTGCTGATGACACAGACAGACTCACAGGGATTTAGCATTTTAACACGGTGTGTCTTTGAGTGTGCATGTACTTAACTCTAATGTATTTGCCTCTGTTTGCCTGACTGGATGTATATATTTAATGTCATGTATTTCCCCCCCCCCCAGCTGATGTGAAGACAGATGACAGAGCCAAGATGAGTGTGGCGGCCAAGATGTCTTTGTTTAAAGTAAGCACGCCCATCTAGCTCAGCCTTTGCTGTGAAACAGGACCCTCTCCCAGGACCCCCCTCCTGTTCCCTTGTACCATGTTGTCCGTCTCCATGCCTGATCACAAAAGGTCATCACCATGGAGACCAGGGGGGCTACACAGGGCTTATGTCGCACAACTGCACATCAACAGACACAACAGAGCCCATGTTGAGAGAGAGAGAGAGAGACAGAGAGAGAGCAAGAGAGAGAGCGAGAGAGAGAGAGATCTCATGTACCAGTCCTGGCAGCTGCTCACCTTACAGTCACGGAGCAACTCATGATGAGCCAGCAGGCTGGGCTGAGCATGCAGAGCTGAACACACCGAACGAATGTTGAGGAGTGTGAATGGCCAAACAGGTGCTGCTCTCTGATCCAGACAGGGCCTTGTATAATAGTACAAGGCCTAAATAAGACCAGGTATGCAGACAGAGTGTAGTATAGGACATACAGGAAGCCAGACCACAGAGTGCATGCAGGTGGACCCTTCTGTTCTTAGTCTGGTGGGTTTTAGTCACGTAGCATCTGTCGAAACCTAGGTGAAAAGTTGCCAGGGACTATCAAGCCATGAACAGGCATTAACAGGTGGTTGTAATTAGCCCGCAGCTAGCTCCTGTCAGGCTGGCTGGTGGAGGGGGGAGGGAGGGCCAGGAGGGAGGGGACTGAGGGGAGGGCCAGGGAGGTAACGGTACACTACTGAGGGAGCTCTGGTTACACTGTGACCTGCAGGCCTGGCATTCTATCCCTCTCCTCTACCTTCTTACATAGGCCACCCACAGCACCTTACAGATCCCTGGTTTATTCACCAGCTATCCGACCCACTTCCGCTGCCTACAGTACCGCACCTCCATTCACATGCCAGGAAAGAGAGAGGCTTTCAATGAAAGAGATGAAAAAAGAGAGGACATTTTTGTCATTTCTCTGTAATTTCAACCATGATATGCTCTGTTTGATCTAAGTGTTGATTATACACCTGTGGCAAAGGCATTATTGTGCAACATGTAATGGTCAGATATTACGTATCAATTATCAACATACATGTTATGAATGACTATTTCTCTCACTCTCTTTTTCTCTTCTCCCTATTTCTCTCTGTTGCAGGAGCTAGAGAAGACAGCAGCCCCCGAGGCCTCCTCCTTTCTGAAGCCTCGCTCTGGCAGCGCCACGTATGAACGCAGAGTACGCCGCGGCAACGAGCACCGCTCACTCACTCAGCCAATTACCTGTGAGGAGATGGTGGTGGCCACCAGGTGAGCAGGGTCAAGGGTCACACCTCGGTGGTCAATGGACAAGGATATATTGTATCTGTTGGCAGTGAGGTGTTGGCAGACCGTATGCAAAAAACATTGGCCTCTCACACATTAAAATTCCTTGCCAAGTGGGTTGTGGAATCCACATGGAAGGCAGGTTATGAGATCATAACTGATTAAAGTTGTGATATGGTTTATGGTATACGGTTTATGTATAGCATTCTAGATAATGCATTATAGTAAGAGCTTTTGGTATGGTACTGCTTAGATGTAAACTCCCCTAAAGAGGGGACTAGCGTGCTTTTGGTACCGGTTTCGACCAACATTTTTGCTTATAAATCGATGTGTGGACACCGTAGATCGAAAAGGCTTGCATTCAGCAGTAGCCCTAGTCCTCTTCCGCTTGTGTGACTCAGGCTGTGACATCACTTGAAGCTGGGATGTCCCGCCTACCATTTAATTCGCTCTTACTACTGTCCATCAACTCCTGGCTGAACACATCACAGCCACTGACAAAGCATATGACTGCAATCCGTTAGATCCTAGCGCCGCAGGAGAGCGTGGGTTCGTCGCTCTAGCATATTCAGATATCGATTTATAGCCAATTTTATCAAAGTAATCGAAAATAATTCATAGATTTTAAACAAAAAACACTTTCTGTTTGTCATATTAATATGAGATGAAAGGCGATTTCATAACGACTTCAGGGAGCCAAGCTAGAACCCTGTGTGGTGTTCAGAAGGGTGGAGGCAGAAGTTTTAATCAAGAGAAATCTTAAGAAAATATGCCTCTTTTTTTTTTAACACTAAACATACAAATATGTATTTTACAGATACAAGGAAGGTGAAATCTTACATTTAGTCATTTTGTAATTTGATTGTTACTATATTTAGAAAGCGTATCATATTTTCAAGCCCTATTCATACAGATTTGTCGAATAGAAAATACATCATATAAAATATTTCATGTTTTTATTTTTTGGACTGTGTACTTGGGCTTGTGTCCTCAAAAGTGACTGCTCCTCAGGAATTTATACCTATTTTTACCAGTAAGGTGAGATTGTAATCTTTCTCGCAGTCTAAACATTACTAGGTATTGTTTATGGCCTTCTCATGATAAAATACAATTTTGTCTATGTCTATTTAGGCAGAAATCTACATTTTGCCATTACATTTAACAGGTTTAATGTTGCAAATATCTCACATTGTGTTCCACAGTTCCCGTCAATCCGCATTTTAATTAACAGGGCTGTTTCTCTATTTGAACTATTCTTCCATGACTTCCATTCACCATCCATCTTCTCTTACCTATCTACCCCAGCAGCACCCCCCAGCCAGTGGAGTCAGTCGAGGCCCAGGCTGTGCAGGCCGAGGCGGAGGCGGTGGAGGACGATGCGAACAGTAAGCTGACTATGAGTGAGAAGCTGGCTCTGTTCAACAAGCTGTCCCTGCCAGGGAACCAGGGGGATGCCGCTCCCCATGCCCCCCCAGAGAGACGCAGGCAGAAGGGGGCACGCTACCGCACACAGCCCATCACCGTGGAGGAGGTCAGCCTGGTGAGTGGGTGTGGGACCAAGAAAGACATCCTCAGAGGAATGGAAGAGGGAATATTAGAGATGACATTTGCATTTGTGTGTGTGTCTTTCTTTAACTGAGAAATGTGGATTGTGACATAGGTGATTCAGTGTGTGTGTGTGTGTGTGTGTACTGGATGTTGACGTGAGCATGAGTGGGTGAATAAGTGTATGTATCCCAAATTGAATGTCACACTCTGAGCACTGGATTGCTCAATAGTTTTATTTGATCAGTATATAGCCAATGTCGACCATAACACTGTCCAGAGGGTAACACTACACTAGCGCCCAATTCAATCACACTACAATTAGACAGGTCCAAAATGATGACTCAGAAATATGTAGTAACCTCTTCTTCTTATAGCTTTCATACTGATTTACACTATTGTGATGAGTAGAATCTGTAATCTCCATGTCTCTGACAGTATTCTCCTCGCTTTGGCCTCCCTCAGCTCCAGAAAGGCCCCATCCAGCTGCCCCCGCTGCGCCTGTCCCCCACCCTCTCCGACCGGCAGCAGGAGCAGTCCGTCAACCTGAGGCCCAGTGAGGTGCGTCAGGCCCAGCCTCGACCCGGGGCCGACGTGGAGCCTAACACAGGACCTGACCCGTCCCAGCAGGGCCTGCAGCAACGCAGGGACTCTGAGCCAGGAGAGATCAGAGGCATCCTGAGGAAGAGCCCCTCTGCAGGACCAGAATGGGACCGAGACGGAGACATTATGAGGGAGGGCAGACAGCAGGACCAGAATGGAGGAGGGGAGAGGGGGAATGGGGTGGAGGAGAGGAGGGCAGAGAGACATGATAATGTACCAGTGCCTCATAGAGAGAGACCAGCCTCCTCTGCCCCCTGGAGACAGAGGAACAGGAATAGGAGGGAGACGGTGGCCGTGTGTGCCTCAGACAGGCCAACCTCAGAGCAGGGTCCCCCCCAGGAGGAGAGGCAGATGGACCCCCCTGGGAACACCTCTGGGAGAGACAGGTACACAATTAACACACGAGACAACATACAGGCCTTTTAAATGATGTGTTTGTGCGTGAACGTTGATGGAACGTTGTAACCCTGAGTGTGTATTGAAATGTGTGTGCTGCAGAAGGGATCTCTAATGCTGAGTGTCATGGAAGGTTTGACCTTGTGTTTTTAGGTGTGTGTGTGTGTGTGTGTGTGTGTGTGTGTGTGTGTGTGTGTGTGTGTGTGTGTGTGTGTGTGTGTGTGTGTGTGTGTGTGTGTGTGTGTGTGTGTGTGTGTGTGTGTGTGTGTGTGTGTGTGTGTGTGTGTGTGTGTGTGTGTTTGCGTGTGTGCGCGTGTGCGCGTGCGAGCATGAGCACAAGAGAGAGATTTGCATGGCTATTTCTTAGACCTCCCCTCTGTCTCTGTGCAGGTTGTCAGATGCTTCCAGGGAGGAGGAAGAGGAGGAGAGGGGGAGCAGGGTGAGGAGAGACACCCCTCCTAGACAACACGTCCAGGTGACCTTGGCGGACCAGAGGAAGGTAAGACCAGCAGCCATCTTACTGGACCTCAGACCTCAGTCAGAGCAGGCAGCTACTGGGAATGGTGGGCAGTGGATAGATGCTGACATCACTGATTTGCATTGGAATTCTCACACGGACTGAGCTCATGTGTTTTGGAGCCAGTTGGTTGGCTGTTTATAGTTGATTTGGGTCTGCACTTGTGTTTAGCATATTGAATCTGTAGGCTCAGAATCCCAATGGGGCAAATCCAGTCTTAGCCTGGAAAGCAGAGCAGCGGACAGCTTTGGACACATCCTTCTCAGTCAGATAGATAGATAGATCCACCACAGGAGGCTCCCAGACAATCCCTAGTCCCAAGGGTCTGTGATACTATTGCTTGGCCCCACTGTAACACTCCATACCAGCCCAGCCCAGAGGAAAGGCCCTGTCTTCCACTTGTAATCTCTAATCCTCGGGGTGGCTCTCTGGAACCAGTGGGTTTAGTGTAACCTGTCAGTCAGGGAAAGAGGGGAGGATGAGGGTCACCAGGGGGACAGATCACAGGGGAGATGGCCTGGATTTGGGATGCATTTTAAAAGAGGGGATGCTGTCCGCACACTGCCCAAAAATTAAATCGAAATAGTATATTTATTTTGAAAAAGGTGAAAAAGTTAAAAGGTGCGTAGTGCGTGGCCAGGTAGGAGTTAGTTAGCTGTCCTTTCTGTTCTTGAAGGTTGAACAGATATGTTGTGTGGGCTGGTTCAGAAAGCAGAGGGCTTAATATGAGAGTTTGTTGTGGTTTTGCCATTCCACTGAAACCAAAGGAGCATCATAACATCATCGCAGCCCTACACCAGCCACATATCTTATTATGGTATGTGTTTAATGTCATCGCAGCCCTACACCAGCCACATATCTTACTATGGTATGTGTTTAATGTCATCGCAGCCCTACACCAGCCACATATCTTACTATGGTATGTGTTTAATGTCATAGCAGCCCTACACCAGCCACATATCTTACTATGGTATGTGTTTAATGTCATCGCAGCCCTACACCAGCCACATATCTTACTATGGTATGTGTTTAATGTCATAGCAGCCCTACACCAGCCACATATCTTACTATGGTATGTGTTTAATGTCATCGCAGCCCTACACCAACCACATATCTTACTATGGCATGTGTTTAATGTCATAGCAGCCCTACACCAGCCACATATCTTACTATGGTATGTGTTTAATGTCATCGCAGCCCTACACCAGCCACATATCTTACTATGGTATGTGTTTAATGTCATAGCAGCCCTACACCAGCCACATATCTTACTATGGTATGTGTTTAATGTCATCGCAGCCCTACACCAGCCACATATCTTACTATGGTATGTGTTTAATGTCATCGCAGCCCTACACCAACCACATATCTTATTATGGTATGTGTTTAATGTCATCGCAGCCCTACACCAGCCACATATCTTATTATGGTATGTGTTTAATGTCATCGCAGCCCTACACCAGCCACATATCTTATTATGGTATGTGTTTAATGTCATCGCAGCCCTACACCAGCCACATATCTTACTATGGTATGTGTTTAATGTCATCGCAGCCCTACACCAGCCACATATCTTACTATGGTATGTGTTTAATGTCATAGCAGCCCTACACCAGCCACATATCTTATTATGGTATGTGTTTAATGTCATAGCAGCTCTACACCAGCCTCATATCTTATTATGGTATGTGTTTAATGTCATAGCAGCCCTACACCAGCCACATATCTTACTATGGTATGTGTTTAATGTCATCGCAGCCCTACACCAACCACATATCTTATTATGGTATGTGTTTAATGTCATAGCAGCCCTACACCAGCCACATATCTTACTATGGTATGTGTTTAATGTCATCGCAGCCCTACACCAACCACATATCTTACTATGGTATGTGTTTAATGTCATAGCAGCCCTACACCAGCCTCATATCTTATTATGGTATGTGTTTAATGTCATCGCAGCCCTACACCAGCCACATATCTTACTATGGTATGTGTTTAATGTCATCGCAGCCCTACACCAACCACATATCTTATTATGGTATGTGTTTAATGTCATAGCAGCCCTACACCAGCCTCATATCTTATTATGGTATGTGTTTAATGTCATCGCAGCCCTACACCAGCCTCATATCTTATTATGGTATGTGTTTAATGTCATAGCAGCCCTACACCAGCCTCATATCTTATTATGGTATGTGTTTAATGTCATCGCAGCCCTACACCAGCCACATATCTTATTATGGTATGTGTTTAATGTCATAGCAGCCCTACACCAGCCACATATCTTATTATGGTATGTGTTTAATGTCATAGCAGCCCTACACCAGCCACATATCTTATTATGGTATGTGTTTAATGTCATAGCAGCCCTACACCAGCCACATATCTTATTATGGTATGTGTTTAATGTCATAGCAGCCCTACACCAGCCACATATCTTATTATGGTATGTGTTTAATGTCATAGCAGCCCTACACCAACCACATATCTTACTATGGCATGTGTTTAATGTCATAGCAGCCCTACACCAGCCACATATCTTACTATGGCATGTGTTTAATGTCATAGCAGCCCTACACTAGCCTCATATCTTATTATGGTATGTGTTTAATGTCATCGCAGCCCTACACCAGCCACATATCTTATTATGGTATGTGTTTAATGTCATCGCAGCCCTACACCAGCCACATATCTTATTATGGTATGTGTTTAATGTCATCGCAGCCCTACACCAGCCACATATCTTACTATGGCATGTGTTTAATGTCATAGCAGCCCTACACCAGCCTCATATCTTATTATGGTATGTGTTTAATGTCATAGCAGCCCTACACCAGCCTCATATCTTATTATGGTATGTGTTTAATGTCATCGCAGCCCTACACCAGCCACATATCTTATTATGGTATGTGTTTAATGTCATCACAGCCCTACACCAGCCACATATCTTATTATGGTATGTGTTTAATGTCATCGCAGCCCTACACCAGCCTCATATCTTATTATGGTATGTGTTTAATGTCATCGCAGCCCTACACCAGCCACATATCTTATTATGGTATGTGTTTAATGTCATCGCAGCCCTACACCAGCCTCATATCTTACTATGGTATGTGTTTAATGTCATCGCAGCTCTACACCAGCCACATATCTTATTATGGTATGTGTTTAATGTCATCGCAGCCCTACACCAGCCACATATCTTATTATGGTATGTGTTTAATGTCATCGCAGCCCTACACCAGCCACATATCTTATTATGGTATGTGTTTAATGTCATAGCAGCCCTACACCAGCCACATATCTTACTATGGCATGTGTTTAATGTCATAGCAGCCCTACACCAGCCACATATCTTACTATGGCATGTGTTTAATGTCATAGCAGCCCTACACCAACCACATATCTTACTATGGCATGTGTTTAATGTCATAGCAGCCCTATACCAGCCACATATCTTACTATGGCATGTGTTTAATGTCATAGCAGTCCTACACCAACCACATATCTTACTATGGCATGTGTTTAATGTCATAGCAGCCCTACACCAGCCACATATCTTACTATGGCATGTGTTTAATGTCATAGCAGTCCTACACCAGCCACATATCTTACTATGGCATGTGTTTAATGTCATAGCAGTCCTACACCAGCCACATATCTTACTATGGCATGTGTTTAATGTCATAACAGCCCTATACCAGCCACATATCTTACTATGGCATGTGTTTAATGTCATAGCAGCCCTACACCAGCCCTATACCTTACTATGCATTCAATCACTGAGAGCTACCTTGCGTTACTTAGATATGGGTGCAGCTTCTACTGGTGCTAATGCCCAGGAATGGGCTGAATGGCTCTGAATGACATGGCATGTTAACAGATAGACTTAACAGATAGAGGCTTCCATGAACACCCTCATGACCCCATTCGGCCCCCTTAGCTGGACAGTGTTGACACTTCTCTGTGTTGTGCTGACACTTCTCTCTTCACCCTCTCTTTCTCCTATTTGCCATCTCTTTTTATGCCATGCTCACTCCTCTCACCATATTTTTTTCTTGGCTTTGCTGACCACACCCCCTCTCTGCTCCAATGCTGCCCCCTTTAGGAAGACAGTGAGATCTCCCATGATGCACCAGCTGTCAACCCTCAGTGCTGGGTAAGCGGAGTGCTGGCTCTGTGGCACCCTATTCCCTACATAGTGCACCCTATTGCCTACAAACCTCTGTGTTTGGTTATTTCAACCAAACTTATAACCCTGGTTTGTTGACTATGCTGCTAGTCCAAGTCATATCAAATCTATTCTATTCTGTTCTACCCAATCCTGGGCTTATTCCTTTATCCTCCTCCCCTCCTCCCAGGATCCTGTCTTTTCCTCTGTCTATTCCAACAGTACACCTCAATATGTCATGTGTTACAATCAGGTGAGTGTGTGTGCAAGCACACGTTCAGGTGCGTGAGTGTGCAGTGTGTCCATGGCACGCCATTGCCCCTCAATATTCCATTTAAATGTACTTGTTGGAGTGCTGTGATGTGAGTTGTGTTGATACTGCAGTGTAACATGTCGACGTAGCTCCCCTTCATATATCCTGTTTTCTCTCCCTCAGACCAGCTCTTCCTTTGAGGCCCAGGAGGTATCCTCTCCTACCCAGACCCTCTCTCAGCCCCAATGGAGACAGAAGGTGACCCACACACACACACACACGCAAACCCACACACACACATACTGGTAGGTGTTACTGTTCGGTCGCTGATCCCTGTCTCTGCCCATGCAGCACGCTAGACCAGTCGAAGAGGAGGAGCTGCCACAGGCGTCGGTGGCTGAGCGCATGAGAACCCTACAGGAGAGCGAGGAGCAGTGGAAGACCAGAGGGAGAGGGGCCGCCAACGACTCAGCCCAGTACACTGTGGCCGGACGCATGGCGAAAAGAGGTGAGGTTTCCCTCTTTCTCTTTCTCCTTTTTCTCTCTCTCTCTCGTTCTCTCTTTCTTTCCCTCACTCAGACCCGTGTGGGATTGTCCCGTTGCAGGTTTGGTGTCCCCTGTATCGGACATACACGAGACCCCTCCATCTCACACCAAGAGACCCTCCACAGGAGCCACAGCAACAGCATGCCCATATGAAGGTAAAAATACCCCATCCACAAAAGAGAAAAGATGTTTGTGTCTGGTTTGTGATTGTAGATCCTCCTCCCTGACCTCTGGTTCTCCTCTCAACAGAGATCTCCAGTCACCCTGGGATGGAGGTGGAAGAGGACACAAAGCTGGACAAACTGGATTCCATTGTGGACAGGCTAAATAGTACGATGATTTGTCCAAACCTCAGATTAAGAGAGGAAGTCTATCCACTAGTGGCTATTGTCTCACTTCCTGTGTTTTTCTCAGTGATGCTTTGAGCATCCTAAGGAAGTGGAAAACCTGTAACTTCTCTTATGTTCGACCCCTCTCCTCCCCCAGCCGCTCCCCAGGACACGCCCCTGGAGGTGACCTCGGGGAGGGTGAAGGAGGTCATGACCCCTGATGACCAGGAGACGTGTGGTGGTTTCTACAGGGAGGTGTCGCCCCCCTCACCCTCTGCCCTCCCTGCTGGGGCTGGTGCTGCCACTGGAACTGACCCGGAACAGGACCTCAGTGCCCTCTGCCAGACCAACACACCCATGTGAGTTTGTTTGTTTGTTTGTTTGTGTGTGTGTGTGTGTGGGGGGGGGGTGGTTGTGTGTATGTGTTTACATGTACACTTCTATCTAATTGTATGATTGTCTTCGTTGTGGGTGTTTGTGTCTAAATGCCTCTTTGGTGTGTGTGTGTGTGTGTGTGTGTGTGTGTGTGTGTGTGTGTGTGTGTGTGTGTGTGTGTGTGTGTGTGTGTGTGTGTGTGTGTGTGTGTGTGTGTGTGTGTGTGTGTGTGTGTGTGTGTGTGTGTGTGTGTGTGTGTGTGTGCAGGCTGACATCAGAAGTAGCGCAGCACAGGCGGTCGGTGCGTCCGTCCCGTAGGACCCAGGGCTCCCGGAACCCTCTGCGTGCTCTGGCGGCCCGCGATGACATCAGGCAGGACTTCATGGGAGAGAGAGTCACCATGGCTACCGTGAACACTAACAGGACACAAGTGGAGAAGTGTGAGTGATGTTAACATATACCAGAGAGATCTCTCTCTCTCTCTCTCTCTTGCTCCCTCTCTCTTTCGCTCTATATTTTTCACTCTCTTTCTCGCCATCTCTGTATTTCATTCATTCATTCATTCTCTCTCTCTCTCTCTCTCTCTCTCTCTCTCTCTCTCTCTCTCCTTTTTCAATCTGCTTATATACTGTTTCTGACTTTCTCATCTCTGATCTCTCTGTCCCATGTCTGTCCTACCCCTCAGTGGCCAAGAATTCTAACATGGCTGACTCAACTCTAGCAGGTCTGGCCAGTACAGAGGACTTCAGTAACGTCGATCTGCGTGATGTCACTTCCACAGAGTCAGAGTCAATGACAAATAACAACAACCTGCCCATCAGCAACCTCATGCTCATTCACATCAAAGGTCGGTACAGATTGTGTGTGTGTGTGTGTGTATATGATTACGTTTATGAGTGTGTATATGTGCATATGTGTGTGGATACAAACTCTCTAATCAACATGTGTGTGTGTTTCCTACCGTGCCAGGTTGGCATCATGTGCAAGTGCGTCTGGTGGAGCCCACAGCCAGGTCTCTGAACAGTGGAGACTGCTTCCTGCTGGTCACACCCACTCACTGCATCCTCTGGAGCGGAGAGTTTGCCAACACAACAGAGAAAGCCAAGGTACGACTTCGACACTACACACACATTGTATCACATACTGACTGTCTACTCTCTATTCCTTGGCTAACTAGATCCCTGGCTTGTATTGTTCATGAGGGATTCCCGTTAGGCGTCTTATTCATCTGTAGTTCAAACCATATATGACTTTTGAATAATACCATTGAAGTACATTTTACATTCTACATTTAAACACAATGTGAAGCCACTGATTCATGTCAGTTCTAAGTGGTGATGATGTTTGCCTGTCTTCTGCTGTCTCTGTCCAGGCGTCAGAGCTGGCATCGTTGATCCAGACCCAGGGGGATCTGGGCTGCCGGGCCTGTGGGGTCATCCACCTAGAGGAGGGGGTCAATACTGACAACAGCCTGGCCTCTGACTTCTGGAACCTTCTGGGAGGAAAGACACAATACAGAGGTCGGACTAGAACTAGTCACCAACCACTCTGTCACTCACTCAGTAGACAAACCCATAAGAACTGTACAAACTATGTGAAAATCCTATTAAAACAACCAGAACGGCCTTTTAGGTAAGTAAGTCAGTAAGTAAGTAAACTAAGTCAGTCAGTAAACTAAGTAAGTCAGTAAGTAAGTAAACTAAGTCAGTCAGTAAACTAAGTGAGTCAGTCAGTCAGTAAACTAAGTCAGTCAGTAAACTAAGTAAGTCAGTAAGTAAGTAAACTAAGTCAGTCAGTAAACTAAGTGAGTCAGTCAGTCAGTAAACTAAGTCAGTCAGTCAGTCAGTAAACTAAGTCAGTCAGTAAACTAAGTGAGTCAGTCAGTCAGTAAACTAAGTCAGTCAGTCAGTAAACTAAGTCAGTCAGTAAACTAAGTAAGTCAGTAAGTAAGTAAACTAAGTCAGTCAGTAAACTAAGTAAGTCAGTAAGTAAGTAAACTAAGTCAGTCAGTAAACTAAGTAAGTCAGTAAGTAAGTAAACTAAGTCAGTCAGTAAACTAAGTGAGTCAGTCAGTCAGTAAACTAAGTCAGTCAGTAAACTAAGTGAGTCAGTCAGTCAGTAAACTAAGTCAGTCAGTAAACTAAGTGAGTCAGTCAGTCAGTAAACTGAGTCAGTCAGTCAGTAAACTAAGTCAGTCAGTCAGTCAGTAAACTAAGTCAGTCAGTAAACTAAGTGAGTCAGTCAGTCAGTAAACTAAGTCAGTCAGTCAGTAAACTAAGTCAGTCAGTCAGTAAATTCAGTTAGTCAGTCAGTCAGTAAACTAAGTAATTAAGTCAGAGAGTCAGTAAGTAAACTAAGTAAGTCAGTAAGTCAGTAAACTAAATCAGTCAGTAAGTAAACTAAGTAAGTCAGTAAACTAAGTCAGTCAGTAAACCAAGACAGTCAGTAAGTCAGTAAACTAAATCAGTCAGTAAGTAAACTAAGTAAGTCCGTAAACTAAGTCAGTCAGTAAACTAAGACACTCAGTAAGTCAGTAAACTAAATCGGTCAGTCAGTAAGTAAACTAAGTAATTAAGTAAGTCAGTCAGTCAGTAAGTCAGTAAACTGAGTCAGTCAGCCAGTCAGTAAACTAAGTCAGTCAATCAGTCAGTAAGCAAGAAACCAAGAAAGTAAGTATGCAAGCAACCAGTAAGTGACCATTTGCGTCTGTCTTTGTGTACTGTATGTGTGATCGTATATGTGTGTGTTCCCTGTAGGGGCGGGAGCCCCAGAAGAGGATGAGCTGTATGAGAGTGGGGTGGTGGAGTCTAACTGTTTGTACAGGCTGGTGGAGAACAGACTGGTACCTCATGAGCAGGCCTGGGCAGCCATCCCCACTGTCTCCCTACTGGGATCCACTGAGGTCAGTCCCTCCCTGGATCCCCCTGTGTGTTTCTGTGGCTTCTCATCCATTGCTGCCTTGGTGCTACATATCAGTCAATGGGTTTTTAACTCAATACAAAGATTATAAACTGGAATGCCATCTATCAACTTTCGTGTGATTTTCAACACTTACAGATAGTATCTGATCTCTGAATAGTTCTCTCTCTCTGCCTCTGTCTCTCTTTGTCTCTGTCTCTCTCTCTGCCTCTGTTTGTTCCCCTGTCTCTCTACCAGGCCTTGGTGTTTGACTTTGGCAGCGAGGTGTACCTGTGGCATGGGAAGGATGTTGCCCCTGGCGACAGGAGTGTGGCTGTACAGCTGGCCCAGCAGGTGTGGGGTGGTCCCTACGACTACAGCAACTGTAGGGTCAACCCACTGGACCCCACACACTGCAACCCCAGCATACAGCCGTAGGTACACACCACACATGTGCTTACATAGTAAAATACCTCATTTAAATACAAACTGTTGTATTCATTGACACATTATGTGTGCGATTTGTGTACAGGCAAGGTGAAAGACGGCCCGGCTGGGCTCTGTTTGGCTGTGTCTCTGAGCACAAGGAGACAGCCCTCTTCAGGGAGAAGTTTCTGGACTGGGCTGGAGATAAGGAGGAGACCGCTGCAATGGTGGTGGAGGAGGCACAGGTTAGTTAGAGAAAGATCAAATCGAATCAAATTGTATTTGTCACATGCGCTGAATACAACAGCTGTAGACACCTTACCATGAAACGCTTACTTATCAGCCCTTAACCAACATGACATTGTAAGAAAAAATGGTTAAGAAAATATTTACTATATAAACTAAAGTAAAAAAAAATATTTAAAAAGTAACAATAAAATACTAATAACGAGGCTATATACAGGGGGTACCGGTCCCGAGTCAATGTGTGAAACACATGACTCAAAGCCAAATAGGACCCATCCTGTATAGATTCAGAGTGACTGTGAGAAAGATGCCTGGTCTTCTTTGACCGTATTTCTCCTCTCCCTTCCTCTCTCTACTGTGTCTCTCTGTGCAGACTGCCATGCCAGTGTGGCCCCAGCAGAGCCCCCTGCCCCAGCAGCCCCAGCAGCAGTTAGAGTCTGTGTCTCTGTGTGCGTGTGATGCCAAGGCGCTGGTGGCAGGGCAGGGGGTGGCACTGCCAGGGGACGGGGTGGTCCCTACAGTCCTGGAGGGGTTGGACGTTCAGAGGGGGCATGGTGTCGTACCCCTGGAGGACGGGCGGCAGGTGGAGCTGAGCACTGTTGCCGTGGATACCTGGCACATTCAGGAGTTTGAGGACAGCGAGGCCCAGCTGGAGAGCTCAGGGCAGCTGCATGAAGGAGACACGTACCTGGTCCGCTGGACCTATACTCTCAGCCCAGCGGATCAAAGCGGGGAGCCTGGGAGGGAGTGCTCTGCTGTCTTCATCTGGCAGGGCCGGCACTCCAGTATCAATGGGCGAGGCGCGTCTGCACTCACGAGTCATGAGGGAACACAGGTGGGTGGTTCTTCCATCTACACTCTTAAACCACCCATAGCCTCAGTTAAAACCATAGAATCACGTATAGAACATGCAAATGATAGGATGTCTATGGTTAAACCTGCCTAGCATTTCAGAGGCCTGCGTTTAAACCAGTGTTATTGCTGAGAAGGATGCCTTTGGTTGTTGAGTACCGTAGGCTCTCTGACTGATGTTCCTACCTGTGTTGTTGTCCTGTTGAAGGTGATGGTGCCGCAGGGGCAGGAGCCTCCATGTTTCCTTCAGCTTTTCCAGGGAGGTCTGGTCATCCACAAAGGCTGCCGAGCGGACACCACCAACAACACAGGTGGGATATTACCTTGGCCTTACCTCCTCTAATTTAGGTGGGGTGTGTTTGTCTAGTTTTGTGTCTGTGTGTTCTGTGAAGACCTGTGTTCCTATCTGCAGTCTCACTATGTCCTGTAGGAGTCTGGCGTCTGTTCTGTGTGCGTGGGGAGCTGCCTGAGGAGGCCAGTCTGTTGGAGGTGGACTGTAGCTGTGGCGGCCTGCGCTCCCGAGGTTCTCTCATACTGCTCAACAGTCAACAGGGGGCGCTCTACCTGTGGCATGGCTGTAAGGCCCACGCCAGCTCCCGGGAGGCAGGCAAGAGGGCTGTGGAGCGACTCACTCAGATGTAAGTCTCACTTCATGGATGTGTTCCTGTGCTTCTGTATGTATTCATTTGTTGGAATGCAACAGTATTAATACGTGGGTATGCGTGATTTCTGCTGTCTGTGTGTTAGGTGCCCTCCTGAACTGGGCCTCAGCAGTGATAGCCCTTCGAGGGTGCAGGAAGTGGAGGAAGGGGCGGAGCCTGTGGAGTTTGGGAACGCTATTGGGCAGCAGGACAGGAAGGCCTATGACTGCATGCTACAAGGTACACACCCCTCAGCTCCTGTTCATACCTGAACAAAACACACCTTGACATACAGTGCTGTGAAAAAGTATTTTCCCCCTTTCTAATTTTCTCTACTTTTGCATATTTTTGATACCGAATGTGATCAGATCTTCAACCAAAACCTAATATTAGATAAAGGGAACCTGAGTGAACAAATAACACAACAATTACATACTTATTTCATTTATTTAATGAACAAAGTTATTTAACACCCAATGTCCCTGTGTGAAAAAGTAGTTGCCCCCTTACACTCAATAACTGGTTTTGCCACATTTAACTACAATGATTCCAACCAAACGCTTCCTGTAGTTGTTGAACAGTCTCTCACATCGCTGTGGAGGAACTTTGGCCCGCTCTTCTATGCAGAACTGCTGTAACTCAGCGTCATTTGTGGGTTTTCAAGCATGAACTGCTCCTTTCATCTCAATTGGGATTAGGTCTGGACTAGGCCATTCCGAAATGTAAAATTTGTTGCTTTTTAGCCATTTTCATGTAGACTTGATTGTGTGTTTTGGATCATTGTCTTGCTGCATAGCTCATCTGCGCCTCAGCTTCAGCTCAGAGACTGAGATGCTCCTGTAGAATTCTCTGATACGGAGCAGAATTCATGGTTCCTTCTATTAAGGCAAGTCGTCCAGGTCCCGAGGCAGCAAAGCATCCCCAAACCATCACACTACCACCACCATGCATGACCTTTGGTATGAGGTTCTTACTGTGGAATGCAGTGTTTGCTTTTCGCCAGGCATAATGGAACCCATGTCGTCCAAAAAGTTATACTTTTGAATCATCTGTCCATAGAACATTCTTCCTACTGCGTGCATCAGTTACCTGATGTGGAATAGAGTTCCATTTAGTCATTCAGGCCATCCGTCTGTGAGCTGAAGCTGAAGTGCAGCTGGGTCATGCAGCAAGACAATGATCCAAAACACACAATCAAGTCTACATGAAAATGGCTAAAAAGCAACAAATGTGAAGTTTTGAAATGGCCTAGTCAAAGTCCAGACCTAATCCCAATTGAGATGTTGTGGCAGGACTTGAAAGGAGCAGTTCATGCTTGAAAACACACAAATGTTGCTGAGTTAAAGAAGTTCTGCATGGAAGAGTGGGCCAAAATTCCTCCACAGCGATGTGAGAGACTGATTAACAACTACAGGAAGTGTTTGGTTGAAGTCATTGCAGCTAAAGGTGACACAGCCAGTTATTGAATGTAAGGGGGCAATTACTTTTTCACAGAAATTAATTGGGTGTTGCATAACTTCGTTCATTAAATAAATGAAATAAGTATGTCATTGTTGTGTTATTTGTTCACTCAGGTTCCCTTTATCTAATATTAGGTTTGGGTTGAAGATCTGATCACATTCAATATCGAAAATATGCAAAAGTAGAGAAAATTACCAATAGGGCAAATACTTTTTCACGGCACTGTATTTAACGAAATACCTGAAAGTTCAGAATAACCTGAACAGATATCCCAGCCCAAATGTCTTCTTTTTAAATGATGTGGTGGTTCATTTCTTTACTATCAAATGAGGAGAGACAAACTTATCACACAAGTCAGAGTTATACTTAAACTAAATCTTTATTCACTTATTAGTAAGAGAGCAGGTCAATACAACACACACATATAAAGTGAATCGATTGAGTGCACTACGTTAATGATGACTGGTCGACGAATCACCCTCAGATGATTCGTTGAGAGCCCCGAGACAAAGGTACAAAGGTATTTTTATAGCCAAGATACACCCCCTTCAGGCTACATGACAAACAACAGATGTATGGAATGGGTCACAAGGTTAAGACTAGTATGAAAGATACTTAGAATTCACAGCAGACAATATCTCATTGTGTAGAGACCAGGGTCTCGCCCTGGGGTCATCTCTCCCTGGTACCTTATAGAACAGAAACATTAACTCATGCTCTGGAATGCGGTATCACCCAAAGACATCGTAAATCTTCCAGAGGCCCATCCTCAGTAGAACACACACAGATGAGAGTTCTAACAACCCCTTATTCTATTGCATTAAACAACCCTTTGATGCAATTACAGCATTATAACATAATCTTGTCATTTCTGTTCTGACAATGAACACACAAATGACTAATGTAAGAAGGTATACACCAGCTGAACTTCTCTGAGTGCTGGAAGGTTGAGAGGTTGATGTGATGAGATGCTGTGTGTTGTTATCGCTCAGATCCAGGGAAGTATAACTTCACGCCACGCCTCTTCCATCTGAGCACCCGTTCCGGAAACTTCCAGGGGGAGGAGCTGCAGAGCCCTGCCCGGTTGCCAGGGGTTGTCATGGCAATGCCCTTTGTCCAGGAGAGTCTGTACTTTGTGCCACAGCCAGGTGAGTGTCCGCTCAATGCCCAAACACACACGTATGCACGCAGGCACTCATAAACACAACTTCCATTGTTATCTCAGGGACTTGAGGCTTCAGTGTGTTAGTAGAACAGGTTTGTGAACTCAGCCCCAGGACCAGCTCTCTCTAACTCTCTCTCCCTCTCATTCTCTCTCTCTCTTTCTCTCTCTCTCTCTTTCTCTCTCTCTCTCTTATTCTCTCTCTCTTATTCTCTCTCTTATTCTCTCTCTCTCTCATTCTCTCTCTCTCTCTCGCGCTCTCTTTCTCTCTCTCCCTCTTATCCCTCTCCAGCCCTGTTCCTGCTGGATAACTGTATGGAGCTGTATCTGTGGCAGGCAGGTGAGCCTGAGGACAGTCAGACCGCTGGCTCAGCCTGTATCCGCTGGGCTAATGAGAGGAGGTGTGCCATGCAGACAGTGCTCCAGTACTGCAAAGGTGAGAGCAAGTAGACAAAGCAAGGCAGCTAATAGAATAGTTGATTGTTTAGATCAGGGGTATATACATCTTACCCCATGAGGTCCAGAGTACTGCTGGTAATTGCACCCACCTGGTGTCCTAGGTCCAAATCAGTCCTTGATTAGAGGGGAGGAATAGGTAGAGAAAGTAAAAATGCAGAGGAAGTGGCTTCGAGGTCCAGATTATAATCTGAGGTGTTTACATGGCTGTTGGTCATCATCAGGAGTGTGTTGGGGATGTGCTGTAGTTAGGGGTTAAGTTGTTCTGTGGTTCTCTGACGGTTTTGCGGTGTGTTGTTTTAGAGAGGAACCCGAGGCGCCCCCTTCAGGCCTACCTCATCCAGGACGGAGCAGAACCCCTCACCTTCACCAACGTTTTCCCCCGCTGGGAGAAGAGACCCACACCCACCACACAGGTACAGGAAAAGAGGACTATTCGTCGTCCTCCTCACAATCACTATCATTATCAATAATAGCATCTGTACACATCAGTAGCACCATCGGTAATAACTTCACAACAGCAGTAAACCCAGTTCAGTATTATCTGGTTGGGGTAAAGACTGCTGTGTCATAGAAGCACCACGGTCTTTGTCTTTCAAGGTCAGGTACGTTTTACATTTAGATATGCTGACTTGTGAACGTTGTTGTCCAGGGGGAGGCCGGGCGGGTCAAGCTGACCTTGGTGCAGGACGCCCTGGCCCAGCTCAGTAAGACCCAGTACCCCCTAGAGGAGCTGCTGCAGACCCCTCTGCCAGAGGGAGTGGACCCCCAGCGCCTGGAGATATACCTCTCCGACCACGACTTCCAGGTTGACACACAAACACGCCAGTTCTGTGTGGCTCAGTTGGTAGAGCATAACCCTTTGCAACGTCAGGATAATGGGTTTGATTCCCACTGGGGCCACTCATATGAAAGTGTATTCACGGACTATGTATGCACACTTTGGATAAATTTGTCTGCTGAATGTCATGTACAGTATTATGACGTTATGTAAAACAGAGTGCAGCTACACCTGACAGCCACTAGGGCGCACCACTAACGTCTTAATGATGGCTGTGGTCTGAAATGGCCAATTGAAATGTCTTCTTGTGGTCGTCTCCAGCTGATAAAAACAGATGGTTTATTAAGAGAAAATGTGACTGAATATGTTTCTATGGAAATACATTTCACAAAACGTTCATCCCTAAGACCAGTGGATGCTTGCTTTTCTCCAGTATTCTACGGTATCTGAAGTCAGGTTTGTTTGTTTGTATGTTTCAGACTATTTTGGAGATGAAGAGAGATGAGTATGACTCCCTCCCAAACTGGAAACAAATCAGCCTGAAAAAAAGCAAAGGACTCTATTGAAAACCTAAAGAAACAAAAAAGATCCCATTTATGTCAACATATCCTGAGATTTTTGTTGTTGTTGTATTTTCTATTATTAAGAGAATTATAGTTTCTTGTCAGGTGATGACAATTGCGTACAGTGTTTTCTTAGTAGCTGTTTTTAAGTTGTATCTGTGTGTCTTCTTTAAGTATGGTGCTTTAGGGCCTTATTCGTTCTCAGCCAATCGCTCTCGCTTGCAGAGAGACAGGACTGCCTATACCTTCAAACAGAAGGACAACCATCCTGATCCCCAATCAATCAACTGGATCCATTTTCTTATTCCTAGAGCTTACATGAGTGTGTGGTTTTCTTACCGACTGTGGATTCCCTCAGAAATGTTAACCAAAAAGAAGAAGAAACAGCATTTCACATTTTCCTATGAAACTTTTAATTTACCTGTACAAATCAAGGAAGGAAACAAAGAGAAAGTTGAAAAAGAAGAGGGATAAGGAAACATCACAAACGGTGGGTGGGTGAGGAGAGGACACAGGAGTGGTTACATACAAAAGCAATCAATTGTAATAAACAACGGAAACCAGGAAAATAAAGGAGTGGCCACTTCCTTCATGTTTCATCTTAAATCAATATCGTTCCATCACTGAGCTCTGCTTATGCTGCGGTTATACTGGCAGTCTTCTCTTAGGCTGAATTTCAGAGCTTGAAATATAAGAAGGAAAAAGGCATGTCTTCTCAGAAAGACAACGTAAAAAAAACCCGCCTGATTTGTCTCTAAGCTTGACCGTGTGTTTAACAGTATAGTTTTGCCTATAAAAGTCTAATGTGGGTATTTACAGTATCGACGCTGTCTCTTTGCGTAAGTGTGTGTATCACTGTGTACAGTTGCTCCTTAGGTTAGCAGTGTGTGAGCTCTGTTACAGTTGCTCCGTAAGCTTGAGTGTGTGGTGCAGTGTTTGCAGCTCTGTGAGCTGTGTTAGGGCTGGACAGTGTGTGTGTGTGTGTAAAGCTGGGTTATACTGTGATTACTGCTCTTGGGTTTCAGTTCTAGCTACGGTATTAGGCATGCATGGAGAGGCAGCTAGCCATGCTCCAATAACATCGCGCCACCGGTCAGCACAAGGCACGCAAATTCACCTCCACCTCATTTGACACGGCTAACAAAGAAACCTTCCCCCATACACACACATTTGACCCTCCCTTACGATAACAGCCAATTAAGTAGTTCATCCGCCCAACAAACGCAACAGGGACCCGCATAAAGCCGTCCAACACCTTCAGCTGGTACGGAGGCTTGTCTTGACTCCTGGTTCTAAAAAAAAAGTAGCAGTGTATTGCTCTGAGTAAGAGTGTATTGTTCTGAGTAAGAGTGTATTGTTCTGAGTAAGAGTGTATTGCTCTGAGTAAGAGTGTATTGCTCTGAGTAAGAGTGTATTGTTCTGAGTAAGAGTGTATTGCTCTGAGTAAGAGTGTATTGTTCTGAGTAAGAGTGTATTGTTCTGAGTAAGAGTGTATTGTTCTGAGTAAGAGTGTATTGCTCTGAGTAAGAGTGTATTGCTCTGAGTAAGAGTGTATTGCTCTGAGTAAGAGTGTATTGCTCTGAGTAAGAGTGTATTGCTCTGAGTAAGAGTGTATTGTTCTGAGTAAGAGTGTATTGCTCTGAGTAAGACTGTATTGTTCTGAGTAAGAGTGTATTGCTCTGAGTAAGAGTGTATTGTTCTGAGTAAGAGTGTATTGTTCTGAGTAAGAGTGTATTGTTCTGAGTAAGAGTGTATTTCTCTAAGTAAGAGTGTATTGCTCTGAGTAGGTGTGCATCTATTTCCCAGGCCTTTGGTCCTATTGGGTGTACAGGGTTTTCCCCCACATGGATTAGTTGACTAAATTTAAGCTTCCATGTGACTGCACTCCTAACGGGGCGGATTACAGCTCACCGCTGGGAGATGGAAGACACTCAGGAATGAATATCAAGGGGCCAGTCATCTGGCAACTACACACAAGCCTATCTCAGTGAGCTCTCCACTTACTTACAATACAATCTGAATCTGAGAGTGTAACATAAAACCTATATAAATCCTAATCATAACATGCATTATGGTTATAGATAACTATATACAAAACCAGAAACATGGTAAAAGTGAAAGGATCAAGAGGAAAATAGCACAAGGATCTGGCACCTATCAGTTTCTAAAACCAGCTCTTTTCTATTATCTGGCAACCCATCTATATGTAAATCAGCACAGAACAGCAGTGGGAAAGTGGAAATGTGTGTTTTGGGAATGTGAGTTTTTTTATTGTGTGTTTATCAAGCATTGTGTATGTGTGAGAATGTGCCCGAGATGTGTATAATGTATAGAGAAGGAGTGTATGTGCCTTGCCATGTGAATGTGTGCGTGTGTGTATGTACGTTTCTGTGTGTTCTAGATGGCCTGCTCTCTCTGCATGTCTATTCCAGGTAGACTCCGTTCCGGTTCGGACGCTAGCGCCGCCTCCCGCAGCACCACCATGTGATCCTCAGCGGCGTGCAGGGATTGGTCGATCCAGTCCATGCTGCCAGACATGTGACAGGCGTTGCGGGTCACCAGCACCAGGTGACTGACTGACAGGAGGAGGGCGGTTGCCCTGAGGGGACAAAATAGACAAAAGGGCATGTAGAATTTCTCCATCAAGACTGGACAGGGAAACATTGACGCACAAGTCCGTCTGATTACCATGGCTTATATTGTACCATCCCCACCTATAGTCACTTTGTTGGTCAGGTCAGACCATCTGACCATATGAGTTCTATCAGCAGAGCTATGATCTATATGGTCTATTTGCCCAGTTTTCTTTGCCCCCCTCAAACCATTATAAATGATGTTATCTAACAGAAGAAAACATCATTAGCTACCTGGCATCCAGGAGTATGGGGTTCAGTGGAGGGTACATAGATCGCACAACGTCATCCACCCTACAGACACGCACAGGACGATGGGAGGTCATGAAGGACGTAGGACGGTCAGGCAATTTACGGGTTGTGTGATAGTGCTGTATAACCTGACAGTTACCTCGGACTGATGCGTTTAGCCACAGTGATGATGTCACTGAGGCTGGCTGGGGCTTTCACCTTAGCGCCTGAGCCCATTGTCATGGCAACCAGCTTTTCAGTCAGGGTGTGGCAGATCTGCCAGTGGAGAGAGCGTGTAAATATCATTGAGTTAGATCCTAATGAAAACAACGTATTCATGCAGGGTGTACAGCACGCAGACATTACCTTTAAGATGGATATACAATGCGAAACCAAGCCACTGTTAAAAAAAGAGAATAGCTTTAAATAAGGGTTCATTATTGTATGATCATGTCAGAGATGTAGCACCTATTTGAACTTGATGATGTTATGATCATGTTGAAGTTGTTACTCTTGTAACCATGGAAGGCTATATATATATATATATACACGAATAGCTACAACAGCTAGCCTGATCTACTCCTGGCACATGTCAGTGTCACATGGCAGACGTACGAGGCGTCCTCGATCCAGTCCTCGTTCTCCAGGATGGCCTCGATGTGAGGGTTGGTGATGACCACGTCGTCCAGCTCCAGCTCAGACGGCTCACTCTGGGTCTCCATGGCACCGATCAGGTCAACATTGGGTCTGTGGGGAAGCAGAGAAGTTCTGATGAAGGGAAGAGAGAGAGTGTGTGAGAGTGAAAGGGAGGGAATGTGTATTGAATAAGTGTGTGAGAGGGAGGGAATGTATTTAATAGAACACGTGTGTATGAGAGAGAGGGGGAACACGAAGGAGAGCGAGAGAACAAGAGAGTGAGACATTACTGGCTCTAGAACTTTGCCCCTGTATGTTGACTTAGTATTAATCCCATGTATCGTTTTGACCTTAGTGCTGTGAAGTCGCTCTGTTCAATCCATAGACTTATAGCTTCAAACCAGCAGGTCAGTCCGTTGGACCTGGGTAAGAGTGGGATACAGTTGAATCAGATATATCCAGGACCCCTTACCACCACCTAATGCACTATAGGCCCCATACCCCATCACTAGGGCCAAGAGTTTTCCTGGTCTGGACAAACTCAGGGCCCTACCCATAACCATCCAAAATGCCACTGTCCCTTCCCTCCCCCTCCCAGATGAAGCTAGCTAGGTATACTAGGCGACCCAAGATGCCACTGTTCCCTCCCTCCCCTCCAAGATGTATTGTATGTAGCTAGTAGGTATACTAGGCACTGACTTGGAGTTGAAGTGGTGCAGCAGGTGGTGGGGGTGGCAGTAGCGGTGTCGACACACCACCACCAGGGCAATGAAGGAGGCCAGGAAGATGGTGGCCAGCACCCCAATGGCCACGATCACCACCGTCTCCATGGTGACGACGGGTCCCAGGGCGTCGGCAGTCGGCAACAGGGGGAGAGAAAGGGGTTCTGATCAGACCAGGGATCTGGTTGCCTGCGTTTATGGCTGATCGCTCATCTGTGGAGTTGAGTTGGCCATTAGTGGTTTGTAGTTTTGTGGTTACAGACAGTTGATTTGTAGACATGCGGTTACATCTTAAAAGAAGTTTTAGCTGAGAAATCTGTCTGAAGACGACATGCTTCAACTTCCATTTCGACCACGTGCAACCACGTAGTTAGACATAGCCTACAGAGAACATGCCCTGTGACTTGGCTACTAAATATGAAACACCTCCAAAACACACACAAAACTCTGATCTTTATTTGAACTCATAGAAAGCTGGCCCTTTGTGTTTGTTTCGTTTACTGTAGCAGAGTACACACTGTCCATTAATACAACACAGTTAGTTGATCATAACATCCGAATCTCAACCTAAAATGATATAATCATACATTATAGGAAGATATTAACAGGTTATTGCATGTGTCACACTTTTTTTTGACTCGGTGCAACCATATCCTACAAGAAACCCATGATAAATGATGTGAATGCTTTATAACCCATTTCAGATCCAAACCGGAGTTTCT
This sequence comes from Salvelinus namaycush, assembly GCF_016432855.1. NCBI lineage: Eukaryota > Metazoa > Chordata > Actinopteri > Salmoniformes > Salmonidae > Salvelinus > Salvelinus namaycush. Next base: position 4,993,000 of record NC_052347.1, on the reverse strand, counting down.
CAAAAGCTTTTAATCAAGAGTTATGTGAGTGTTGTGTTTTTGGTATCTGACATACTTTATGACCAGCTGTTCAGGATCCAAATATACACACAGCAAAAGAAACGATATCCTTTCAAAATTAACAATATCCGTTGTCTACCCTCTTACCCTTTTTGGGGTTCTCAGGTCCTAGTTGTGCGAATCTGTAATGTACTTCTGATGGTCTTACCACAGTGAGTAGTTTTCACACAGGATGTGTAAAACAAGACTACACAACATACAGTACCTGTCCTCTGCCTAGTGTAGTCACTCATTATCCTAGCCTTGCCCTACCTGGGAGCCCAGTGTGTGAGTGTGTGAGTGTGTGAGTGTGTGAGTGTGTGAGTGTGTGAGAGAGAGAGTGTGAGAGAGAGTGTGAGAGAGAGTGTGAGAGAGAGTGTGAGAGAGAGTGTGAGAGAGAGTGTGAGAGAGAGTGTGAGAGTGAGAGTGAGAGAGAGAGAGAGAGAGAGAGAGAGAATATTCCTTCGGAATTAGTTGGTACTCATACAGTGGAGAGACACTATTGAAACAGCTTTTGTGCAGTCACTATGGGCAACGGAATTACCGAATTACAACATTCCCAACCAACATTTTAATCCAGATGATTATATCAGGTTCTGATTTGGAATGTTGTAATCCTTTAAGCAGATTAATTTGCAGCACACTGGCCGAATCATACAGTTCTTTCACCCCTCTCTTTCAATCAAGCATTTCTGACTCCTTTTCTCTTCAAAGGCCAACGGTCTCTTTTAAAGCCTGTTGGTTTCAGAGGCACTCACTCAGGGTGGAGTTTCGACTGGTTTCTCCACACGTTTCCATTGCAAAAAAGATGATTTGATAGACAGAGGACTGTTTTATTCTGTAATTGTGGGCAGATCCATTGGGCCAAACTGTAACGTCTGCTTCCAACTCACACCCTCAAACACGTAGATCCCCTGAACTGTCACGGATCCCCCCCCCGGTACTGATGCTCATTCTGTTCACCAGTTCCGGAGGTCTACGTCACCGGCTTTCTAGGATTCACTGAGCGGGATTCATTATCATCAACCCCGGACTGTCTTGTCTGATTACACACACCTGGTTCCCATTTCCCCTGATTAGTATGTTATATATGTGCCCTCTGTTCCCTCTGTCGGTTATTGTTCCCATGTCCGTTGGTGGTGTGAGTACCTATGTGTTGGTGCAGCTGTTATGCTGCGTGCTTTATATATATATATATATATATATATATATTGTGTATTAGGGGTGTCGTTCAACGAGGTTTACCCTCGCTCTTTTGTTTGGGTACAGCCCAGTGTTTTTGTATACGCGTTTGTTTTGGGTGTATTAAAAACCCCTATTGTGTATTCCTGCACCTGTCTCCAAATCCTTTATACCAGCGTGACATTATTCCAGAATATTCTTTGGTCAGATGAGTGAAGGATGTATTAAACCATTTGAAGATTGAAGTACTACAATGTTACGCATTACACACTATAGGCTGGCAGCTCACTTTCCAGCCCACTTTCCAGCTCACACACTCAAACACCTAGATCACCTGAACGCAGCTCACTCTCCAGATCTCAATCACCTGAATTCTAATCACCTGTTCACACACCTGTATGTCATTATCACACGCTATTGAGTTCAGTTCTTTGCACCCATCACTGTAAGGTATTGTTTGTATTGTGACACACGTCTTTCAGAGCTCTGGTTTTCCCCGTGATTTACTCCTCCCGTGTATGATAGTTTTTGCCTGTCTCACTAACGACGCCTTTTTGCCTGTTCCCTGCCTGTACTGTAGCTTATCGGATTTCCTGTTATCTATTTATTGCCTGATCTCCCAGACTACATTACTAGCCTTTTCCCTGCCTGTACTGTTGCCCTTTTGGACCCCCTGTGTATGACCTTCTGCCTACCCCTGGACCCAGCTACCTGCCTCCTCCTGTGGTCCTTTGCAATAAACATCTGCTGCGCCCTGCGCTTGAAGCCAGCTCTCTGTCTCCCCTTGTGTTCATTACACAAACACTATTCATTAACCTGGCCAGCCCTACCAGCCGATAGTGTGTAATGCGTAACATTGAAGTACTACAATCTTCAAATGGTTTAATACATCCTTCACTCATCTGACCAAAGAATAGTCTGGAATAATTCCTAAGATTACAAAAATAATGGAACCACAACCACTAGAACAGGGTTCCCCAACTGGTGGCCCAGTGATTTTATTTGGCCCCCCAAGTTTTATGAACCAAAAATATATATACAGTACCAGTCAAAAGTTTGGATACACCTACTCTTCAAGGTTTTTCTTTATTTTTACTATTTTCTACATTGTAAAATAATAGTGAAGACATCAAAACGATGAATACCACATATGGAATCATGTAGTAACCAAAAAAGTGTTAAACAAATCAAAACATATTTTAGATTCTTCAAAGTAGCCACCCTTTGCCTTGATGACAGCTTTACACACACTTGGCATTCTCTCAACCAGCTTCACCTGGAATGCTTTTCCAACAGTCTTGAAGGAGTTCCCACATATGCTGAGCACTTGTTGGCTGCTTTTCCTTCACTCTGCGGTCCAACTCATCCCAAACCATCTCAATTGGGTTGAGGTTGGGTGATTGTGTAGGCCAGGTCATCTGATGCAGCACTCCATCATTCTCCTTCTTGGTCAAATAACACTTAAACAGCCCGGAGGTGTGTTGGGTCATTTTCCTGTTGATAAAACAAATGAACAAAAGTCCCACTAAGCGCAAACCAGATGGGATGGGGTATCGCTACAGAATGCTGTGGTGACCATGCTTGAATTCTAAATAAATCCCAGACAGTGTCACCAGCAAAGCATCCCCACACCATCACACCTCCTCCATGCTTCACGGTGGGAACCACACATGCGGAGATCATTCGTTCACCTACTCTGCGTCTTACAAAGACAGCGGTTGGAACCAAAAATCTCAAATTTGGACTCATCAGACCAAAGGACAGATTTCCACTGGTATAATGTCCATTGGTCGTGTTTCTTGGCCCATGCAAGTCTCTTGTTATTATTGGTGTCCTTTAGTAGTGGTTTCTTTGCAGCAATTTGGCCATGAAGGCCTGATTCACGCAGTCTCCTCTGAACAGTTGATGTTGAGATGTGTCTGTTACTTGAACTCTGTAAAGCATTTATATGGGCTGTAATCTGAGGTGCAGTTAACTCTAATGAACTTATCCTCTGCAGCAGAGGTAACTCTGGGTCTTCCATTCCTGTGGCGGTCCTCATGAGAGCCAGTTTCATCATAGCGCTTGATGGTTTTTGCAACTGCACTTGAAGAAACTTCCAGAGATCTTGAAATTTGCCTGATTGGCTGAGTTTCATGTCTTTGCTTATTTGAGCTGTTCTTGACATAATATGGACTTGGTATTTTACCAAATAGGGCTATCTTCTCTATACCACCCCTACCTTGTCACAACACAGCTGAATCGCTCAAACGCATTAAGAAGGAAATAAATTACACAAATTCACTTTTAACAAGGCACACCTGTTAATTGAAATGCATTCCAGGTGACTACCTCATGAAGCTAGTTGAGAGAATGCCAAGAGTGTGCAAAACTGTTATGAAGGCAAAGGATGGCTACTTCGAAGAATCTCAAATATAACATATATTTTGATTTGTTTAACACTTTTTTTGTTTACTACATGATTCCATATGTGATATTTCATAGTTTTGATGTCGTCACTATTATTCTACAATGTAGAAATGGTCCAAATAAAGAAAAACCCTTGAATGAGTAGGTATGCCCACACTTTTAACTGGTACTTTATATTTTTAGAATTTTTTATTGTTGGACATAAAAGATTGTAAAAAAACATAAAATTAGCTCCAAGTGATTTTTATTTTGGAAATTTGTTCCAAAGTATTCCCACGCATAATAGAGGAATATATGTGATTGTATACAAATGTAAGCCAGGTTTGAGATTTTTATATTTTAGTCAAATATTATATCTGTTTGGGCTTCTTGCGGTCAATTTGCAGGCTTCAAGTTATTTGTAATTATGTTCCGGTCCCCTGACCATCCACTCAAGAAAGAATCGGCCCATGGCTGAATCTAGTTGATGATCCCTGCACTAGAACCTCAAACTGATCACCAAACTGATTTAGTCAATTTACCCCTTTAGTTAGGTCACAGGGGGCATGCTCTGGCATTTCTCAACTTGATCCTAATGCATCTCCATCAGTATTGTGGTCACCATCTTTGATTCTTTTGTAGTGAGACACAATATACTAGAGCCTGGAGACATTTTGTAGGCTTAATGTAAACATCTCTGTGCCCCCTCACGGAGGGCCATAATTGTGTTCCAGATTGCAGTTCCCACACCCCCAAATTCACTACACCAACAATGTTTATGATGGAATAGTGACACAGAGGTGCATCCAGTCATTTGAGGAATATCAGCAATGGGAGACCAAGCTCTTTAAAAACAACGATTTAACTGAATCAAGTTGAATTTCCAACTACAGATCATTCATGGAACAATGTTCTGCAAAAAAAGCAGTGCCTCATCTCATCTCCAATCTTTGAAATAATACGTTTGAAATGAGTAAATAAATCATGATAAATAAATAGATATTTCTGTGCACTAGTCAAAGTTACAGTTTCTCAGTTGTGTTGTGGTATCAGAACTGCATGTTCAATATTTGCAGAATTGTTAGGTCAGCGAACTCCAAATAAACCCCCAAATCATTATTGTTCCTCGAGGAATAGTACACATTCCATAGAGTGATACAATGAATTCCCCCCAACCTAATATAATTCACACTTGAATCATCCTATTCTGAATACGGAAAGAAAACGAAACACACCTATCATACATGTGTTAGAGAATAATGTACTTACCGATACATTTAGTCCGTTTTCTTGAATTATAGCTTTGAGAAACAAAGCACCTTTTCCCCTATGCGGGTGGAGATGGCACGGACCTCTCCAAACCGGGAACGCGCACAGGCCATACGTGAACGGCTCAGCACTGAGCAGGCGGCCAGTGAGTGAGCAGTGATGGAAGTTCGCCTAAACTTTGCAAGAGTGAACTCAAATGAACAGTGCCGTGCATGAGCAAAGGATTACGGGTACGCGCGCACAAGAATGTATGGTCTGCTTGCTGAAATACTTTGTTTGTAACCGGCTATGAAATAGGCCTAGTTTATTTATTTAACCTTTAGGCGGCAAGTCATCTACTTGATACTTGATATTAGGGACTTTTATTCTGACAACAGTCTACCCTTCCCAGATGTATTTAGTGGAGACTCACGTGAGTTGCGTCAGCCAGGCTAACTTCGCTTGGATTCTGATTAAACTATAGAAAGGAACTTCGTTGTAACCAGACTCCAACCGAATCCACGGGCCCTTCGGAGGTGATAAATAATTAGGGTTATAGTTTATTGTTAGCCTACTACCTTTTTGACGTTATTGACGTAACTCTGACCATAAGGCCTTCAGGACACTTGTAACACCAATTAATACGCTATGCAGCCTATTAGCAGCAGATAGGTCTAGTATTATTATCACATCATTCCTTTATTTGGTTACATTTTTGTTAAATCTAGATTGCATTTGTTTTTTTTAACCATTTCCGGTATAGGCTATTGATTTAAAATGCAACATTTAGCAGATCTTCAAAAACCCGCTTGATGGCGTGCCCGTCCATCAGACCTCGGAGGCCTACATCTTTTGGATGAAGATAAGCTTTTTGTAAATAAAAAAAGAAGCTAAATGGAGGGGAGCATGTTAGCCAATGTAGTCGTGACATTATGGCTAGGGTTACAGACTCCCTGAATCAATTATAAAATCAAATACATACAAGCCATAGGTTCAATGGTTGAAGACTCCTTCAAACCCTTGCTTTCAGGTATCAAGTTAGCATAGCTGTGGGAAGCAGGGGTGCTGAGGGTGCTGCAGCACCTCCTGAAAAATCTTAATAAAAAAATGTATAGTAATAGTTTTATTTAGTAGTGCACTGGGCCTTTAAAAGTCCTGTATTAGTGGACGATATATAGTCTGCAGCACCAGCGAGGGCAAAAATATTCATCCCTGCCTCGTTGGAGGAAAGATGTACAGCACCCCCAGATCCAAATTACTTCCTGTGGCTACACCCAAAGTCCATTGAGACAAGAGAGATGGTTTAATGAATAGGGTTCATCAATTAGATTCAGCCACGGGCTGATTTTTTCTTGAGCGGATGGTCAGGGGGCCGGAACACAATTACAAATCATTTGTAGACTGCAAATTGACCGCAAGAAGCCCAAACAGATATAATATTTGACTAAAATATAATAATTTTAAACATTGCTTACGTTTGTATATGATCACACATATCTCTCTATAATGCGTGGGAATACTTGGATCTGATTTGCTTGTGTTTTTACAGTCTTTTATGTCCAACAATAAAACAATACAAATAAAACATTTCTTATTTCTTTCAGAAAACTTTGAGGGGCCAAATAAAATCACTTGCCTGCGGGCTGCCAGTTGGGGAACCCTGTGTTAGAGCATGGTTCTTGCAATGCCAGGATAGGAGATTCGATTCCCGGGACCACCCTTACCCAAGGGGGTTGGCGCCCCCACCTCCTGAGGTGCTGACTTGTTGCACCCTCGACAACTACTGTGATTATTATTATTTGACCATGCTGGTCATTTATGAACATTTGAACATCTTGGCCATGTTCTGTTATAATCTCCACCCGGCACAGCCAGAAGAGGACTGGCCACCCCTCATAGCCTGGTTCCTCTCTAGGTTTCTTCCTAGGTTTTGGCCTTTCTAGGGAGTATTTCCTAACCACCGTGCTTCTACACCTGCATTGCTTGCTGTTTGGGGTTTTAGGCTGGGTTTCTGTACAGCACTTTGAGATATCAGCTGATGTAAGAAGGGCTATTTAAATCAATTTCATTTGATTTGATTACGTGAAATGTTCAGTATGCACACATGACTGTAACTTGCTTTGGATAAAGCTGTCTGGCATATATTTATATATTATAACCCTGCTACGACCCCACTGAAAGGGTCTGGCCCCTTGATCTCACACAATAGGCACTGAGGATTGGAGACACATAGCCCCTTGTGATAGATCTCTATGGGTTGCTTTTGTTTGTTGTCTCTCTGCTAATGCTCCTGTGTTACTCCTGCTCGAGTGTGTAATGGCAGTATCCAGTACACCAGATAGCAGTGATGGAGATTATAATAGGCTACACTGTTATGTATGTGCCCTGCAATAAAGTAAGTTGCTCTTTGCAGAGACACTATGGTTGGTTAGAGTGTTTACGCCACTGTTCCTATCAGAATAATGTGTTCTGGTGGTGTGGCAGCTAGTGCAGGAGTGTGCAGGCAAGCGAACACTACAATTCCAGCATATCATATGTAGTTTGAGTTTGAATAACCCTGGAACAAAAGGATGTTTTGGTGCACTAGTTCTATAGAAGAACCTTGTATTTTCAGCAGGAATGTAACATAGTTGTGTGTTAGGATTCACATCTGTAACAAGAACAGGGCGATTCCATGCCAGCAGGAGCGGAATATATTTTGAGTATCTCAGAATGTTCTGGCAATTATCACATAAAAACTTAATTGGGAGAAACGATGTTTGAAATGCTTTTTAATTTGTATCACAATTTTTCAGAAAATCATGATGAAAGTGGCCATTTTAGGCACTTTTTAGACCTACACATGCCTCTTGTAAAATCCTATGATCAGTGAACTGTACATGATACAGACAACATATTGGTGTCATTATACTCCTTATAGTGTGCTCTAACATATGGAGTACGTCTAGATTCGGAAATACAAATGTTCACATTAAATTATTCAACTTTAAACATATAAATATCTAAAAACTATCCTTTTTGATTTTGTTCATTTTAAGACAGTACATCACATTTCCAGAGTGGGCTCTCTGCTAATTCTGAAGTTATGATACATTTTATGAACACCACTAACACAGGGAATGGGGAAATGGATTTAAAGGGAACTCTCTCTGCTTGTGTTTGCTGAATGTGCAATCCTAAAGGAGGGCTGTGATTGGTTAATGACTTATAATGTACATTTATATAAAATGTATATTTTTGTATAAAATGTATGTAATGGGTCATATCATTAAAAGTACCAGAGAGCTTACACTTGAAATTTGATGTGTTTGAAGAGTATTATTGTTCCGAACAATATGTAAAAAAAAAAATAAGCAAAATAAAAAAGCATTGTTTTTAGATATTTATATTCATATTTTTCACATTGAATAAATTAATGTGAATATTAATATAATTATTACATATTTTAGAATCTAGACATACTCCATATTTTACAGCATACTATAAGGAGTATAATGACACCAAGATGTTGTCTGTATTATGTGCTGTTCACGGATCATAGGGTCTTACAGGAGGCATGTGTAGGTCTAAAAAGTGCCTAAAATGGCCGCTTTCATCAAGATTTTCTAAAACATGTTTTGTGAAAAAATGAAATTCCTATGTGAGAATTACCAAAACAATCTGAGATACCCAGAATATTTTCAGCTGGTGTGGAATCGCCCAGCAGAATGATGGCCGGGTGTAGTTGGTAGTAGGGAATATAAATCTTATGATTCACTCCACAATACACACATCCATATTAGGACACAGCCCATTACCTCACCATATACATTCAGTCATCTCCGCATATCTGCACTGTACACTCAAACAGTAACATACAGGTTCATCTCGGCACCCAGAACATTTCAAAATGAGAGTCATGAGAGACTACATACAGGTGTACCCTCCCTGTACAGTTCTGCTAACCAGAGAGTAAGTTTCCCCTTTATCACCCCATGTTCAGTATTACTCTGAGCAGGCTTTGAGATTGACCACCTCTCACCTCAGAGTGCGTAGTGTTAATAGCATCCTCAGCCAGAGAGCTGTGCAGCAGTAGTCGTGATTATAGCAGAAGTAGTCAGTCAGCAGCTGCTGTGTGAACAGAACAGCAGATCCAATCTCCTGATAACAGTCAGAGGGGGAGAGAAGGAAAAAGAGGGGGGGGGGGGGGAGAAGAAGAGAGAGGGAGAGAGAGCAGGAGAGAATTGAATTGAAATTGAGAGAGAGAAAGATCGTTACAAAACTGTATATAGACATAATATGACATTTGAAATGTCTATTCTTTTGGAACTTTTGTGAGTGTAGTGTTTACTGTTAATTTGTTATTGTTTATTTCACTTTTGTTTCTTATCCATTTCACCTGCTTTGGAAATGTAAACATACAGTTGAAGTCGGAAGTTTACATACACTTAGGTTGGAGTCATTAAAAGTTGTTTTTCAACCACTCCACAAATTTCTTGTTAACAAACAATAGTTTTGGTAAGTCAGTTAGGACATCTACTTTGTGCATGACACAAGTAATCTTTCCAACAGTTGTTTACAGACAGATTATTTCACTTATAATTCACTGTGTCACAATTCCAGTGGGTCAGAAGTTTACATACACTAAGTTGACTGCCTTTAAACAGCCTGGAAAATTCCAGAAAATGAAGTCATGGCTTTAGAAGCTTCTGATAGGCTAATTGACCTCATCTGAGTCAATTGAAGGTGTACCTGTGAATGTATTTTAAGGCATACCTTCAAACTCAGTGCCTCTTTGCTTGACATCATGGGAAAATCAAAAGAAATCAGCCAAGACCTAAAAAAAAAAGTATAGTTCATCCTTGGGAGCAATTTCCAAACGCCTGAAGGTACCACATTCATCTGTACAAACAATAGTACGCAAGTATAAACACCATGGGACCACGCAGCCGTCATACCGCTCAGGAAGGAGACGCGTTCTCTCTCCTAGAGATGTACGTACTTTGGTGCGAAAAGTGCAAATAAATCCCAGAACAACAGCAAAGGACCTTGTGAAGATGCTGGAGGAAACAGGTACAAAATTATTTATATCCACAGTAAAACGAGTCCTATATCGACATAACCTGAAAGGCCGCTCAGCAAGGAAGAAGCCACTGCTCCAAAACCGCCATAAAAAAGACAGACAACGGTTTGCAACTGTACATGGGGACAAAGATCATACTTTTTGGAGAAATGTCCTCTGGTCTGATGAAACAAAAATAGAACTGTTTTGCCATAATGACCATCGTTATGTTTGGAGGAAAAAAGGGGAGGCTTGCAAGCCGAAGCACACCATCCCAACCGTGAAGCACGGGGTTGGCAGCATCATGTTGTGGGGGTGCTTTGTTGCAGGAGGGACTGGTGCACTTCACAAAATAGATGGCACCATGAGAAAGGAAAATGATGTGCATATATTGAAGCAACATCTCTAGACATCAGTCAGGAAGTTAAAGCTTGGTCGCAAATGGGTCTTCCAAATGGACAATGACCCCAAGCATACTTCTAAAGTTGTGGCAAAATGGCTTAAGGACAACAAAGTCAAGGTATTGGAGTGGCCATCACAAAGCCCTGACCTCAATCATATAGAAAATATGTGGGCAGAACTAAAAATGTGTGTGTGAGCAAGGAGGCCTACACACCTGACTCAGGTACACCAGCTCTGTCAGGAGGAATGGGCCAAAATTCACCCAACTTATTGTGGGAAGCTTGTGGAAGGCTACCCGAAACATTTGACCCAAGTTAAACAATTTAAAGGCTATGCTACCAAATACTAATTGAGTATATGTAAACTTCTACCCTCTGGGAATGTGATGAAAGAAATAAAAGCTGAAATAAATCATTCTCTCTACTATTATTCTGACATTTCACATTCTTAAAATAAAGTGGTGATCCTAACTGACAGGGAATTTTTTACTAGGATTAAATGTCAGGAATTGTGAAAAGTTTAAATGTATTTGGCTAAAGTGATTGTAAACTTCCAACTTCAACTGTATGTTTCCCATGCCAATAAAGCCCCTTGAATTTAATTGAGAGAGAGCCTGGCTCTGACTGTTGTGTAATTGAACGTTTTGCCTGGCTAGCTTTGCTGTGCAGTGTGACTTAGAGCTGCATATCTAGATAATGTCAGGCTGAGGGTGAAGGAGAGTGTGAACATGAGAGTAGTGCAACTATCTCCCTGTGGTAGCTAGCTCTGTTGGAGACTAGAGGATGCAGTAGAAATGGCCAGATTGTCTGGGCTTTTGATATGCCAACCCGTAGGGCAGCTGCAGGACAGGGCATTGCTTTTTACTGGTGGCACTGTAATGTTTTTTTTCTACTTTTACCCCTTTTTCGCCCCAATTGGTAGTTACAGTCTCCCCTATGGACTCGGGAGAGGAGAAGGTCAAGAGCCATGCGTCCTCCAAAACATGACCTTGCCAAGCCACACTGCTCGCTTAACCCAGACACACCAATGTGTCAGAGGAAACACCGTCCAGCTGGCAACCTAAGTCACCTTACAGGCTTTGCACTTACTAGAGCGCAATGGGACAAGGAAATCCCGGCCTGCAACCTCTCCCCTAACCCAGATGACGCTGGCCAAATTGTGCGCCGCCTCATGAGTCTCCCAGTCATGGCCAGCTGTGACTCAGCCTGGGATCGAACCTGGGTCTGTAGTGATGCCTCAAGCACTGCGATGCAGTGCCTTAGACCGCTGCACCACTCGGGAGGCTCTAGTGCTCTACTACTTTTGACCAGGATCTCCTCTCTCTCTGCGTCACACAATCCAGACCCACATCAGGGGACAGGACTAGGCTCAGTGTGAAATGGATGCTGGGCGCTGTTTGTTAGATTGCCTCAGTGTGGTTTGCCTCCATCACACACTATTTAGACATTTTGATATTGATTAGTCACAGTTATGCTAAGTCTCGTTGAGTTAGACTTCCATCAGTTCTTAGAAAAGCAGCCATAAAGCCTGACAGATATGTTTTTTGGGGTCCGATACCAATTACGATATATTTTGGGGGCAAAACTTACCAATACCGATATATCTGCTAATGTGCTGTTTTACAGCAGGGAAATTAAGGTGTCATTTTACCACACTGAATTTTCATAAATTGTCATCCAAAAGAGCAATTGTCCAATAACTATACTTCAAATGTTGATTTCATACATTGTGACAATAATGACACATCATGAGAATGAACAGAAGTGTTCAGATCAGCACGAGATTCCCTGCATTGGGACACAAAACCTGTGTATGGGTGAGGGGGGGTTCAACAGAAGGCTGAGGTTGAAGAGGGGGGAGCTGTGGTACCACAAAAGCACTCTAATAATTAATCAATTGCAGTTTTCAAACATAATCACAAATGGTGGGCAACATTCATCACTGACAATATATCACAATATACGTGCATGTGCATGTGTTGGTTTGTTAGTGACCATTTGTCGTAGAGATACACCTTCTGGTCTGTCAACTGGTATGATGGTGTAGTGGGGAGCTGTGAGACTAATGATATAATCACGTGTTGGTTAATTGAACTGGGTTGTTATGGAACGGGTTGGAATCGGTTCAGGGAACAGAACCGAAAACCGGAAAAGAACGACATTTGTCAAGAAACAGAAACGCAACCTGGAACGAAGTGATCCATACTGTTCGGAAACAGAACCGGTATTTTAAAAGCAGGGGAACGGATTAATAATATTCCAGCTATTGTTTTTCTAGTCCCACAACAAAACACATATGCAAAGCCCTCACTCTGTCACTCAGAAACATATTCCAGTGTCTGCCTGCAAGCTGGGTATCTTAACCTTTCCTGTACGTGTTTAGGCTACCTGCCCCTCCCCCCTCCGAAGCATAGGCTACTGACGTTACAAGCTTGATTCAGAAGATTGGGAGAGAGATTTTTTATTTGCTAGATAAGAATGGATTCACTTTTTCAATGGTAGTTAAGGATATTATAGGCCTAGTTATCACATTTCACATGGGTAAGAAGTGTTTTTAATTCTGGTGCCGCTCTGCACACACAAGCTTATTATCTTGCTAGCTCAAGCTTGCTAGCTACCCCAAGCTTGTTAGCTAGCTAGCTCAAAGGACATTCAAAGTTCCTCCATAGAAGCCGCTCCTCCTAGGTATAACTCTGTGGACCTAATTCATATAATGCACGTCGTAACAAGATGCCCAGCACTTCAAGTCTCCCCCTCAACCTTCTCTCGCTCTCTCCCCACCCGCAAAAAAATACACTTGTCTGTCCATGACGCATGTAAACAACTGGCTTGCCTGCTCTAAATGAATGAGCTAAATGTAAAAAACGGTTGATTTCACTGGTTAAAAAGGAACGGAAACTAATGATATGAACCAGTACTTTTTTGGGGTTCGATCCGGTTCAGAAGTTACTATACTGTAGATCCTCATTATCTAGGGTTGTTGTGATTGAACTGTTGCTACATGTGTATGTGCAGAAGAGCGTATCTCATTTATAGATTTTGAAAGTTCTCTGGTGTCATCCCTTTCCTTCAGAGATGATCTGTTATGTGCTTTAATACGCCAAGCAGTTAAATGAGAGATTGTTGAAGGATTGAGCCATCAATAAAATATTGGGATCAATATCATTGCCTCGCCATGGTGGATCAGTGTTATTGGTATCTGTGAAATATGCTCATCTTGTGTGTGTGTGTTCTGCATATTGCCATCAAATGAGGTATTTTTATAATGATAAAATATGTCCACCCATACCTGTGCCTTGATATGGTTTCCCGTACTAAACTGAGTGGTTTTGTCTTCCCTGCCTTTTCCCTGTACTTTCTTGTCTGAGAAAACCGAGAAACCACGACAACGCCATCTGAGCCCCCTGCCCACAACAAGCACCTAATGGTCCATGAGAATGCTGCCCATTGGAATCTGTTGGTCCGTTGACATGGCGACGGACAGAAGAGGGAGTCTTGTCTTGATGTAAGGTAATATGACTGTGTGGTGCTGTGAGTGAAAGGACTTGCGAAGAGCAGGAATGAGGATGATTCCCTAGTTGATGAGAAGAATAAGTCACAGTTAATGAGGTTCTGAACCTTGCTTTATGGAGACGCATCAGAATTCAAATATGTGTTTGAGAGAGAGAGGAAAAAGAAAGAGATTGAAAAAGAACAACAGAGCATCATTTTTCCTTTGATGATGGTTTGGTGTGTGCATGTGCTTCCAGTTGTGTTTGCACCATTTATGTGTCTCTCTGGCTTGTCAAATCTATAGAAAACCCATTTTCTGTGAAAAGTAACCCTCAAAGTCACTTGACTTTGGCTCTCAGACCAGCGCTTTCTCCGTTCTGCTAGAATTAAAAGAGAAAAAGAGAATTTAGTGTGAACTTTTCGAGCTGTGCCCTCTGGCTTTTTCAATCCCTACAGCTCCTCCCGGCTTACATGGCTTTACGTTCCATAAGCGGCTGAGTGGGAATCGCAGGGGAAGTTTCCCCCCCACACTGAGACAGAGCCGATGGGGATGAGTAGAGTAGAGGACACACATAGCATCCTTGAATATCAGACCAATTCAGCTTTTAGTCCGAGCTTTGTCTCTGTAAATACAGGACTGTTGAGAATCAGCCTCTTGGCAGAGAGTATGTACAAAATAAGTACACAGTAGAACACAAAGAAGACATTGGATACTGCTCAGTTGACTTTATTAAAAAAACAGAAACATAGTATTTAGAAAAGTTTATTAAAGTGGCACTCCACAATATAACACACATTTACAAGATATCTTCGAGATTAAAAACCAACATTGGAGACTACCCGGGAAAAGTCTCGAGACACTATAAACTGGGAGCCTGGGAACCCAAACAGTGCCCTGACTCTTATCATTGAGTGTTCAGTGGGCACAATGCAGGGTCTCTGTGTGTGTGTGTCTGTTATTGTTAGGATTCAACGGTTCGTATTCAGAATGCCTGATGGAAAGATGTGTTTTGTGTGACTGTATCAGAGTGCCAGTTTGTATGTGACCACCACCCAGGTTCCTTTGTTTGCTCAGCTTCCTTTGTTTGTTTGTTTTCTCTCTCTCTCTCTCTCTCTCTCTCTCTCTCTCTCTCTCTCTCTCTCTCTCTCTCTCTCTCTCTCACTCTCTCACTCTCTCACTCTCTCACTCTCTCACTCTCTCATTCATTCATTCACACACACACACACACACACACACACACACACACACACACACACACACACACACACACACACACACACACACACACACACACACACACACACACACACACACACACACACACACACTCAATGAGAGAAAGCTGGGCGGTTCCCCAGTCTGGTAGCAGTAGTCACATGGCCCTGGCCTAAAACCAACAAGAGAATCATAAAACCACTCTTGTCCAACAGGGGGTATAGCTCAGTGGTAGAGCAATTGACTGCAGATCAATAGGTCCCTGGTTCAAATCCGGGTGCCCCCTCATTTTCTCTCTCTCATTTCTGTAGAAGTCAAACGCCACAATCTAATTACTTCCCTCATGCAATTGGATGTTTTCCTCTGTCTCAAATCACTTATTAGATGAGATGACGCTGCGATTTCAGTAAGTCAATGAACAGCATCTGTGAGACCTGAAATGTTTGACAGATGATTGCTCTCCCTCTCCATCTGGGTCCTCATGTGTCAGGGATCCCTCCCTCCTCTTCATTTCCATCTGCAGGAGCGATGGCTTCTGCCTTCCAATACACCTTTCAAACCAATATGTTTTCCCGCCAACTTTAGCATCCTGTCATGTTTTTGCAGACTTTTCTTTATATGTGAAAGGTATTGCCGGGGACAAAGCCTCTACTTTTATTTCCCGCCAATCGACCTAGTCATGATTGCGGTGAAGTTCTGCATACGGCTTAGTTTGAAATGTAACCGTAATGCTGAGGCGGCCATATGCGCTGTTTTCTTAACTACATGATGGATCCATAAAGAATTACTGTGGGAATAAATATCACTGAATGACGAAAATAGTGGAATAAAGTAGGCTAATGCAATTGAAGGCATCAAACTGTTGCTTACAGAAACTCCCAAAATCATCCAATGGTTATAATACATTTGAAGCAATAGCCTACCCGCTGTGTTCAACTAGTTTCACACAGTTTTACGCTGCTTTGAGACAAGCCTGGGGACTAGTCTTGATAAATCAATCCATGTCAGATTTTTATTTTCACTGAATCTCGGTTTGGATATTGGTTAGGCTACAATTAGGATTGCTCATGATCATGCAGTGGCTATTTTTTTAGCATGTAAATCTTGGTGGGGCAAAAACAAACAAAAAATGTTTATGCATGCCAGCAAAGCCATTACACTACACCACACAACATTAAACAATACATTAATTGCACTAATGGTGACAAACGGTGCCCACAAACTGTAGGGCCTACATAAAGCTGTCCCAACAGCAGAGCTTTCTTTTCAGCACCATGGAGTTAATCCTTACCACAGCTACACCTGGCAGCGAAACAGTTCATTCAGTCTCATTTACTGCCTTTTTAAGAAACATAGCTGATATGGCTGACTTGCTTAAACAAATGTGGTTTCTACTGACAATTGAGATTTACAAACTATGGCATAAGGGAACGACGAGCGGATAATAGGCAATCTGTATTTTTGATTAAGTCCTAAATGAGCAAGCTAGGATGGACATCATCAATATAACTATTTGTTCAGCACTTTTGAAATGTACAGTGACAGAGTTCAGAACATGGGCCGTTCTTACAGTATTCTCCCTGTACAGCAAGTCAGAACCGTAGGGTAAATAAAGGGGGCATATAAGCAGAAAAAGAAAGCTCTTACAATATTTGATGATTACATTTCTATAAAACAGGCTATAGGCTACATGTGCACCACCAAGTCAGAACAGTAGCCTAAGTTATTATTTTATTTTACATTTACATTTTTTTATTATTTTTTATTTCACCTTTATTTAACAAGTTCTCATTTACAACTGCGACCTGGCCAAGATAAAGCAAAGCAGTGCGACACAAACAACAACACAGAGTTACACATGGAATAAACAAACGCACAGTCAATAACATAATAGAAAAAATCTATATACAGTGTGTGCAAATGAGGTAAGATTAGGGAGGTAAGGCAATAAATAGGCTGTAGTGGCGAAGTAATTACAATTTAGCAATTAAACACTGGAGTGATAGATGTGCAGAAGATGAATGTGCAAGTAGAGATACTGGGGTGCAAAGGAGCAAAAAAACAATATGGGGATGAGGTAGTTGGGGGAAAGGGACCAACTTATTAGGGTGAGGCACATGGGTTACTAACAGCTTACTACACAACATACACTTAGTATTTACAGGCCAGATACAAATTCAATTAGCACTAAGTTGTGAAGTAAAATGCCTTTGGGCCCAACAAGTGTCAGGAGTCTTTGGAGCTTCCTCTGAAGCCCCCTCCTGCTGTTCAAAAACCTTTCACTGGCATTTTCTACATTAAATCTGCCTCAAGAAATAAAAGCTTTTCCCAAGTGAGTGTGACACCTACTCCCATTGCCTGCTGCACTGCTGCTTGGATTCGTCCTTGCGATCTGTTCACCGTCTGCCCTGGCCTGTCTCCCCCTGTCTGCTACAAGGTACCTCCACCACACCCTCCCCTCTCTCCCGAGCTTTCGCTCGCCTCCAGCACACACACGCTGTTGGGGCGAGTGACTCTGAACCTACAATGGCTAGCCCCAAGTAGTTATATATTGAATTTTTTGCTTGTGCATTTTGCTATTTGCCTCATGAGTCCTGCATACTTTGTTGACTACAAACAATTCTTTACCCAACCGTGGGACAGACTATGTATGTTTCCACACTCGGGACTTTTGGCCTCCCATCCTATTCTAACCACCTATCTCTGGCTTTGTATTCATGTTACCTGATGAAATTGCTGTACAAAATGATCTTGTTGCCATCTGATGCACATGCAGATGTCATAAATCAGCACTGCAGAGCTCTCCCTGTCCTCTGCCGTGCCTTGATTGTATTACTGTTGATGATATCTTGAAATGTGCATGTACACCCTGGCCCATCTACTGTTGCTAGCCCCAATTCTGACTTGTGCTCTGATATCTGCTTCACTGATTTCTGCTCTTGTAAAAGCCTGGGTTTTCTGCACGTTAACACTAGAAGCGTATTACCTAAAATGGATCAATTGAAAGTGTGGGTTCACAGCTTAAATCCAGATGTGTTGGTCATTACTGAGACGTGGTTAAGAAAGAGTGTTTTGAATACTGATGTTAAGCTTTCTGGTTATAAGCTTTTTCGGCAAGACAGATCTTACAAAGGTGGGAGAGTGGCAATCTTTACCAAGGATCACCTTCAGTACTCGGTTGTCTCCACCAAGTCTGTCCCCAAACAATTTGATTTGCTGGTTTTAAGCATTAAACTTTCAAATAGTTCTTTGTTGACTGTTGCTGGGTGCTATTGTCCTCCATCAGTACCGGCCTGTACCCTACCTGCCCTAAGCTCTCTCCAGGCCCCTTACACTGAGTCTGAATTTGTCCTGCTAGGTGACCATAACTGGGACATGCTTAAACCACCTGACCAAGTCCTAAAGCAATGGCACTCCCTAAATCTTTCTCAGATTATCACCAATCCCACAAGGTATGACTACAAACACCCAGAAGAGGCTACTCTCCTCGATGTTATCCTCACAAATAATCCTGATAGGTACCAGTCTGGTGTTTTCTGTAATGACCTTAGTGATCACTGTTTCACAGCCTGTGTTCGTAATTGCTGCTCAGTGAAACAACATGTCTTGATTTGTCATAGACACTTGCTAAAACACTGTCCTCTGTAAAATGGTATAGAATCAGCTTGATCCCCTCTGTCAGACGCTTGGACCTTCTTTTTTGATAGTTTCAGTGGTATAGTTAACAAACACGCCCACATAAAGAAAATGAGAATTAAAAACAGGTTCAGCTCCTGGTTCGACCGTGATCTTGCAGAGTTACTCCACCTTAAGAATTGCATTTGGCGAAAGGCTGGACACGCGTATACTCAGACTGACTGGCTATCGTTCAGGCAAATTAGAAATAAGTGCACGCAGGCTATCCGGAAGGCCAGTTAGTTACTTTAAGGAGCAGTTCTGGAAAACGGTTAAAGACCTGGAGAAAAAACCCTCCTCCTCACAGCCCATGTCCCTTAATGTTGACCGTGTGGTTGTTCATGGCTGAGCTCTTTAATCACCACTTCATTAAGTCAGGATTCCTATTTGACTCAGCCATGCCTCCTTGCCCGTCCAACATTTCCTCATCTCCCATCCCTTCTAATGTGACTATCCCCGATGCTTCTCCCTCTTTTTCCTCTGCCCCGCAGTTTATCCCTGCAGGCAGTCACTGAGTCCGAGGTGCTAAAGGAGCTCCTTAAACTTGACACAATTCTATTTTGCCCTGTTTATCAAAAGTGTTGGAAAAACTTGCCAATAATCAACTGACTGGCTTTCTTGATGTCTATAGTATTCTCTCTGGTATGCAATCTGGTTTCCGCTCAGGTTATGGATGTGTCACTGCAACCCTAAAGGTCCTCAATGATGTCACCATTGCCCTTGATTCTAAGCAATGTTATGCTGCTATTTTTATTGACTTGGCCAAAGCTTTGGATACTGTAGACCATTCCATTCTTGTGGGCCGGCTAAGGAGTATTGGTGTCTCTGAGGGGTCTTTGGCCTGGTTTGCTAACTACCTCTCAAAGAGTGCAGTATAAAGTCAGAAAATCTGCTGTCTTAGCCACTGCCTGTCACCAAGGGAGTATGCCAATGCTCAATCCTAGGCCCCACACTCTTCTCAATTTACATCAACAACATAGCTCAGGCAGTAGGAAGCTCTCATCCATTTATATGCCGATGATACAGTCTTATACTCAGCTGGTCCCTCCCCGTATTTTGTGTTAAATGCTCTACAACAAAGATTTCCTAGTGTCCAACAAGCTTTCTCTACCCTTAACCTTGTTCCGAACACCTCCAAAACAAAGGTCATGTGGTTTGGTAAGGTTTGGTAAGCCCCTCTCCCCACAGGTGTTATTACTACATCTGAGAGTTTAGAGCTTGAGGTAGTATACCTCATACAAGTATTTGGGAGTATGGCTAGACGGTGCACTGTCCTTCTCTCAGCACATATCAAAGCTGCAGGCTAAAGTTAAATCTAGACTTAGTTTCCTCTATCGTAATCGCTCCTCTTTCACCCCAGTTGCCAAGCTAACCCTGATTCACATGACCATCCTACCCATGCTAGATTATGGAGACATAATTTATAGATCGGCAGGTAAGGGTGCTCTCGAGCGGCTAGATGTTCTTTACCATTCGGCCATCAGATTTGCCACCAATGCTCCTTATAGGACACATCACTGCACTCTATACTCCTCTGTAAACTGGTCATCTCTGTATACCCGTTGCAAGACCCACTGGTTGATGCTTATTTATAAAACCCTCTTAGGCCTCACTCCCCCCAATCTGAGATATCTACCGCAGCCCTCATCCTCCACATACAACACCCGTTCTGCCAGTCACATTCTGTTAAAGGTCCCCAAAGCACACACATCCCTGGGTCGTTCCTTTTTTCAGTTCGCTGCAGCTAGCGAGCTGCAACAAACAATCAAACTGGACAGTTTTATCTCAATCTCTTCATTCAAAGACTCAATCATGGACACTCTTATTGACAGTTGTGGCTGCTTTGCGTGATGTATTGTTGTCTCTACCTTCTTGACCTTTGTGCTGTTGTCTGTGCCCAATAATGTTTGTACCATGTTTTGTGCTGCTAGCATGTTGTGTTGCTACCATGTTGTTGTTATGTTGTGTTGCTACCATGCTGTGTTGTCATGTGTTGCTGCCTTGCTATGTTGTTGTCTTAGGTCTCTCTTTATGTAGTGTTGTCTCTCTTGCTGTGATGTGTGTTTTGTCCTATATTTATATTGTATTTATTTATTTATTTTTATCCCAGGCCCCCGTCCCCGCGGGAGGCCGTTTGCCTTTTGGTAGGCCGTCATTGTAACGATCTTCCTCCTCCTCTTCATCCGAAAAGGAGGAGTAGTGATTCGACCAAAATGCAGCGTTGGAATATGACATAATGATTTATTAAACAAGACGAAGACGAAACGAAATACACTTTGATAAACTACAAAACAAATAAACGATGTAGACAGACCTGGACACGAACTTACATATAACGTGAAGAACGCATGAACAGGAAACAGACTACATACAAAACGAACAAACAAACAAAACCGAAACAGTCCCGTGTGGCGTAACATACAGACACTGACACAGGAGACAACCACCCACAAACAAACAATGTGACACCACCTACCTTAATATGATTCTCAATCAGAGGAGATGAAAACCACCTGCCTCTAATTGAGAACCATATCAGGTACCCATTAAACCAACATAGAAACACAAAACATAGACTGCCCACCCAAACTCACGTCCTGACCAACTAACACATACAAAACTAACAGAAAACAGGTCAGGAACGTGACAGTCATTGTAAATAAGAATTTGTTCTTAACTGACTTGCCTAGTTAAATAAAGGTTAAATAAAAATAAAAACAGTTAAAAAATAGTATTACTTTCTTAGCTACGGTATACATATCTCCCTTGCATATTACATAATTTATGCAGCAACATACAATACATCTTTGGACTCGCCTTGTTGTGCTGTGCTCAGTTGAACAGGAAGGTGGGCAAATTTTGTCATCAAACTTTGTCATCAAAGTTTGTGTCACTCTGGATTTATGGAGCTTTTCAAGACAACTGGGAACTCAGAAAAAAACAGGGTCGAATCATGACATCAGTGATCTTCAGGTCAGAGGCCAGAGTTCCCGACTTGGAATTCCAAGTTGGATGACCATTCAAAATGTATTTTCCTAGTCAGAGCTCGTTGTTTTTCAGTTCCCAGTAGTTGAACAAGTGGATTATTTCGCTCTTCACTCACAGTCGCTCAGTAGCTTATGCCTCCTCCCGACCAAAAACCCGTGACATGTCTTAATCAATCAATGTGATTTTGTTTCACTGAACCTCTATGTATATTTGTTTCATTCTCTGGCTGAGCAAATAAGTGGAGGTGGTATATTTCATCAATTTGTTTCCTTATCTATCATTTATCAGAAACATTTAGCATTCTATAATGTAGCCTAAATCAAGTAGGCCTGTTATTTTGCTTGATCGCATATAGGCAACTCCAGAAGCCCGCGGAGGGTGTGAAATATGAACACGAGACTCGAATGCTTTTAAAAATATAGATTGTTGTTATTTTCTATTGGTATCATGATGAAGATACTCTCAATGTAAGACCATACGCCTGCTCCCTAAACAATCAGAGTGAGGGTAGGAAAGACATGAAACATGGATCAAAAAAGCATGGGTTTGCCTTGGGCTCAGTTTCAAATATATATATTTTTATATATGGAAGCGGTTCCACATGTTGTCGGGACGCAAGTTGTGTGGGGAAAGTATCATTTGTATTTTATTCTGTTATATTTCATTATGTAGCCTACTGTAAAATATATGTGTGTTGACTGTGATCAGGGTAGCCTTGTCTGTTTAATGAACAAGATACCTGTTGATTTCATGTGCATGGCGCAGCTACGAAGCCAATAGGCTGCACAGTTAACCACATCGGCCACGTACTGCCGCTCCTAAAGTTGCCGGCATGTGCACGGGAGATAATTATCTGGTAAAATTGGGACTGAATGAATTGGATAAAAAAAAACATTGGCCGATATTTTTACAGGCAACATACCATAAAGTCTGTCTGTAAAAAGTACAAGTCTCATCTCTCAAACTCTTCTCCCTGTATTTCGATGCTCGCTGCAGAGAAATCCCTCTCCCCTGGCTTCCATCCACGATAGTGTCCTTATTGTGTATTCTCCCCTACATGTTTAATTTCAGTTAACACAATTACACCCCTTTTGAATTCTTTGTCACTCCTCCTCAGATGATCTTTCTCTCCAATCTCAGAGAAATTGTTCCCCGCTCAGATCTCGTGTCCAATCTTTGAGCAATTCCTCCTCTCGCTGAGCCTAAGTGTGGGTGTGAGAGATTGCGTTCCAAATCACACTCTATTCCCTTTATATACTGCCATTTGGGATACACAGAGAGACAGCAAGGATAGTTAAGGGAGGACTTTTATCACTCGCCCAGGTTGGTCATTTGACATTTTCAATGGTGTTGTGATGCCATGCAGTAACAGGAGTCGAAGGAGAGAGCCAGCCTTCATCATCCAGATGGGAGAATTAAAGTGAATTAACACACCCAACATACAGAGAACCCCTGTGGATCAGAACACCCTCTGTGAGGCATTTAACAAAGCAGACCTGCATCAGCCCATCCAGTACTGCTGGGGAGATGGGGAGAGCGGCAGAGTTAACTTGAATTAACTTGAATTTAAGTCTCCGATTGACATCAATGAATGATATACGTGAAAGTCATTGTACGAGCTTATCTTGACTCTGAATCGGCCCATAAGAGAGAGAAATGAATATGACTATATCGGTATGCTACACGGGCAGGCATGTTATTTTCCCGATGGAGGTGGTGAGTGGGCGTTTGACAAGGCACCCGGCTGGAAGCGATGTGTGTAACAGCCATGCTCTGCTCCACACTGCAGCACTGATGAAATCCACTCTGGGGTGTATTGATCTGGCCTGCAGTTTGGTTGATGCTGTCTTTAAAAGTTCATTAGGTTGAGGCATGGGGGAGCTGCAGGGCAGTGGGTGCTCCTGTAGGGCACATTTGTCCATGTTTACAGAGCCACCAGCATTCAATCAGCAGCAGGAAAAGTGTTGCCCTGCCAAATGATGTGATTTGAAATCCCTGTAGTTTTGAAGTGCATATGTTGCTCTATGCCCTCATCTCTGTGAAGTGTTTGGTGTGACTATGTTTGCTATTGATTCCTGCATGTCCCTAGAGCTCTGCACTGCTTATACCTGCACCCATAAATCACATGACAACTACAGGATGACAACCCCGGGGATTCACTCCCACCAACCCCTACATCCACTTAAACGCATGGGGATGGCTATACCACAGTGTGTGGTCAAAAGTAGTGCACTATGTAGGTTGCCGTTTGAAATGCAGCCCCACATGTCAGAGTGAGGCCACAGAGGAGCAGGCAAGCACACAAAGAGTTAATGATCGTCAGAATAGAGCAAGTCCCCCCTCATAGGGAACACAGCATGGTTGATGAGGGGTGCCATTTACTATTAAGATGCACTGTTAATTAAGACGGCAGGTTCCAATTAGCTGGGTAGTACTTAAAGGATGGACAGGGGAGGGGCCTGGGGTTAATGTTCTACTCAGGGTTAGAGGGAGAGAATGGACTGTATGGCAGGTCGAGGGAGAGGGTTCTTGCCTCTAGTAAGAATGCTTTAGAGGGAATCCTGGACTTGTACATGAAACTCTGCCTGCCTGGATTTTGGCTGTTTGAAGCATGGAAATGAGAACTTGGGTATGGCTGTGCTCCTACCTCAGCCGTGGATCTCGTCCACTCTGCTGTTCCAGAGTGGGAAAGTTCACATACACACATATATATACACACATATATATACATATATATACATACATACATATACACACACACACACACACACACACTAGCTTCTGTGTGTGTGTGTGTGTGTGTGTGTGTGTGTGTGTGTGTGTGTACGCTCGTAGAAAAAAGGGTTCTAAAATGGTTCTGCGGCTGTCCCCATAAGAAAACCCTTTTTTGGTTGTAGGTAGAACTCTTTTTGGTTCCATGTAGAACCCTCTGTGGAAAGGGTTCTACATGGAACCCAAAAGGGTTCTACCTGGAACCAAAAGGGGTTCTTCAAGAGGTTCTCCTATGTGGACAGCCGAAGAAACCTTTTTGGTTCTAGATAGCATCTTTCTTTCTGATTGTGCGTGTGTGTGCTCTTACGCAGCTAAGAACTTACTAGAGTTTAGTATGAGAGACTCCTTCATTGAAGATGGATGATAGTCCAACAGTGTTCTCTAGAAAGCATTTTTTATTTCTGTTAAGTGGGGTGCTTGTGTGCATGCATGACTCCAGTTGTATTGTGTGTGGGAGTGCATTTGCATGTGTGTGTGTGTGTGTGTAAGAAGCGAGTGGTTCATGTGTAGAGTAGATTGCATGTGTATAAAAATGGGCCCCTGGCTTTCTAATCACCATATTATTTTCATTACTGGATTCAATTGAAAAATGGCACCTCTGGCTGCATGCGAACCTCTGGACACAGTCATGTGAACACCTAGCAAAATAATTTGTTCCTTGGAATTTGCTTCACATCCCAGATATTCCCAAAGGAAACATTTTAAAATGCTGGGTTTTCACGTGCAGAGATAAGCAAAGCGATAAGCATGGCTTATGTGTTTGTGGAGAGGTCCATCAGCCAGCAAGCTGTCCAGCCAGAGAGAGCTTTATGGAATAATGAGTCTAATGGAATAATGAGTCCCCATTGTTCTGAAGCCTAATAGTTTAAAAAATAATCACTTTGGAACTTTTTTCACAAGTCTGTGGCACATTTTCACAACTCTTAGTACAAAACTCAAAACTGGTCACACTAGTAACGCAGCCTTTCATTCAAAACCGGTCATTGTGCATTCATTTGGATTGTAAATATCTCTCACCACACAACACCACACATTGATTCAAAATGTAAGTTTATTGAGAAATGTAATAAGAACATTATTTTAAATCAACAAAACACAACTTAATGATATATGTAATTTAGTAGTTATAACTACCGGTTAATCCAATAGCAAACAATGCAAGATAAGTGTTTCAAATCACCCTTAGAAGTGCTGAAAGTAATATGCTACAGTTCATTACACAGTTCACATTAGGTAATACACTTACACAACATAACAAAATTGACAGAAAATCTATAATTTCCATAATATCTATCCAATGTGTAATCAAAGATTTGATCAACGAAGACATGCTCTACAATCATTAATGCAAAAAAAACATTTTATTTTTCAGATATAATTGCGACAATGTCTGTAAAAAAAAACTCAAATTAAATGAAACAAATTAAACGAAAATAAAACTATGTTTAGCATGCTGTCACGTTCTGACCTTAGTTCCTTTGTTATGTCTTTATTTTAGTTTGGTCAGGCCGTGAGTTGGGGTGGGCATTCTATGTTGTTTTTCTATGTTTTGTTCTATGGTTATATTTCTATGTGTTTGGCCTAGTATGGTTCCCAATCAGAGGCAGGTGTCAGTCGTTGTCTGTCCTGTTTTCCTTTGTGTTTTGTGGGTGGTTGTATCCTGTGTTAGTGTTGTCACCATACGGGACTGTTTTGGGTTGTTTGTTTTGTACTTTTGTTATTTCGTTCAGTGTTCTGTTTGATTTATTAAATATATCATTATGGACACTTACCACGCTCCGTATTGGTCCGATCCTTGCTACTGGTCAAACGAAGAAACCCGTTACACATGCATTCATTTGCTGTAATGTAACAAAATGTGGAAACGGTCAAGGGGTCTGAATAGTTTCCGAATGCAGGTTGGAACCTAACATTTTCCCACACAATGACATAGGTGACCCCTTCACCTTGACAGGCCTGCTCAATTTCATTGAGGAACACAATGTGTGCAGCGTTGTAGGATACAAGTAATGGCCTACGTCCCACAACACCATCTTCAGATATAGCTGCGCACATGGAGATGTTTCCCCACGTTGTCCAGGTACTTGGACAGTCACCCGTTGGCCCATGAGGTTCTGCCAACCGCGTCGAGTTTTAGCCAGGTTGACGCATGCTTCATCAACAAAGATACACTTGTGGTGGTTCACGGCAGCATTAAGCACCATCACCCTCAAAATATATTTTGGTTAGTTATTTTTTACAGTATACTGTAGTTCCAATATGATATTGTGAAGTAGCATGTGCATCCAATAGTAGCAGTAATACAGCATATAGTGCTGTACCTGAATATACTCTGCCCACAGTTGTTTCACCCGGTCGTTGTTTCTCTCAAAAGGCACCAGGTAAATGTGTTTCATAGATACCTGGTGCCTCTTCAAAAGGCGGGCAATTGTTGGTGGGCAGATGGATGCCACATTGCCAAAGATGTCCTCGTTCTCCTCAATATCCTGCTTTATTTCCAAAAGCTGTTTGTCATTCGTGGCCCTCACCATTTCCACCACTGCCCACTCCTGCTGGTTGGTCACCACTGTTGGTCAATTTCTTCAACAGATAATCAGGTCTATATAATCATCAAACTTATATATTGGTAGTAGAAAGGAAACACAGACTTTAAGTATTAAAATACCCCTTTAGTAATACAATTGTAGGCAGAGGTTGGTACAGAGTACAGTATATGATAGCTCTCCCCAGGTTCTGCCAGGTGTCTAAGACATCCTGCAACTTATATGGCCTCCCCAGTTCCCCTTGCGTGACTTTACCTGGCAACAACATTTTAATAAATCTAACCTCCCCCTGACAGCAGCAACCATCTTGTCAGCAATTAAAAGCTAAGAAGTGGGTTTGACCAAAACTTGACCTTTCATCACAAGTATAGGGTCATAACAAGGTGAACGTGTCTAAGCATCTTCTGACAGGTGGCTGTTTTCATCAGGCCTGCAGTAGCCTTGTGTTCTCAGAAAACCAGTCGTATTGTCAGAACCTCGGACAGCCACGGTGGGGCCCAGACAGGAGGAGTTTGAGCGTAGGCGTTTTCCGCCTTCTGATAGTGTCTGAAGGGCTCAACACTCAAAACAGGTGTTAACACACACACAGGTGTGTGCTCATCATAACACAATTTATTAACCCTTTGAAAGGTATGAGGCCTTGGTTTAACCCCTTCACCACGACCACCACCCTGGGGTCTTCTAGGGGTAGAAAAGTAATTTTGAAGCTGTTGTTTTCACAGCTGTCCTTTCTCTCTCTCCTCGGCTGCTAAGTGTGTGACTGAGTGAGTTGGCTCAGCCCTCCCTCACGCATCTTTGGTTCATTGGTTGACACTGCGTGTCTGATTGACAGGTACAACAGGTGAGGCTGTTAGTCTGAGCAGACAGTCAGAACGAATGTCTGCGCTTGAGCATTCAGGCCTATATTATTTTATTTATTTTTTTGTTCTTTGAATTGGTTAATTCTATTCATTTAAATCTTTTGGTTATTCATATCTTAATTATTATTATTTTTTTAATAAATAGATTTTGCTCTTCCGATATGCGAGCCGGCTCCCAACGTTCACCTACAAGAGCCGGCTCTTAGAGCCGACTCATTCGCGAATGACACATATTGAAATGGCATGGTTGAGCATTAAATGTTTGTTTAAATGTTTTAGGTAATTGTTTGTTTTTTCTTTTGATTTGATTAACTTGGATTGATTATTTATTGTTTGAATTGTTCTTAAGTTTAACAAAATTTGATCTTACATTTTACAACCAAATTAATGTACCTTAAATGGTTGAGCATTCTGCCAGCTTGGAAGCCTTTGTTAAGGCCTCTAGAAGTGCAAGCGATATAAAACACCACATATTTATTCATACGCTGTACTGTGTAAACACTTTACCTAGCAGCCAACCTGCTTGAACCAATCCCTTGTAATTACAAAACCAGTCAAAAAAATACTGTGGCATACAAACCCCTCACCTCAATGAATTTAATTCATTCTGATTACAGTAGAATTCACCTTTTTACCATATAATACAGTACATTTTACGGTATGCTTTGATACCATATTTAGACAGAACTTTACTTGCCTGTAAATTATCGTTAAATTTATGGCAACCCCTTTACAGTGTAGTGTTGTCTTGTATTTTTGATAGGTCATAATGGAAATCTGAGTGAAAATGGGGGGGCACCCAGAATTGAACCAGAGACCTATTGATCTGCAGTCAACTGCTCTTCCACTGAGCTATACCCCTTGTTTTAATGTTAACAGAAGTGTTAGTTGCTGTAATTCAACAGATAATCTAGTCATGCTGTATGAAAAATTAATGTGTGATTAGGTAGAAACAGCACATAACACATGAAAGCAGTTTATGTAGTCTTTCTTGGTACTCAAGAGCACAGCCTATTGGCAAAACACAGTTATGGCTACCCTAAAGAGAAGCACTTATTCTTCCAGCAAATAAATGAATGCTTCCATTTAAGGTAACTTTAATGTGAAACTGGGAGAAAACCATGTTCAGAAAAACACCACAAAATGCTTGTTGTCGAATGGCCATTAACAGATACCCCAATAAAAAGCACTTACTGCAGACAAAACCAGTCAATGCTTTTTCAATGTTTATGTTGTCTTTCTTGATACTCAAGAGCAGAGTCTAGTGGCAAAACACAGATATGGCTACCCTAAAGAGAAGCACTTATTCTTCCAGCAAATAAATTAATGCTTCCATTTAAGGTAACTTTAATATGAAACTGGGAGAAAACCATGTTCAGAAAAACACCACAAAATGCTTGTTGTCGAATGGCCATTAACAGATACCCCAATAAAAAGCACTTACTGCAGACAAAACCAGTCAATGCTTTTGTTAGGGTTGCTGTTGTGACATGTAGAGACTCAATAAAATTTAGTTGCTGTAATTCAATAGAGAATATATTCATTCTGTATGAAAAAAGAGTGCGTGATTAGAAAGTAACAGCACATAACACATAAAAGCAGTTTACGTAGTCTTTCTTGGTACTCAAGAGCAGAGCCTAGTGGCAAAACACAGATATGGCTACCCTAAAGAGAAGCACTTATTCTTCCAGCAAATAAATGAATGCTCCCATTTAAGGTAACTTTAATGTGAAACTGGGAGAAAACCATGTTCAGAAAAACACCACAAAATGCTTGTTGTCGAATGGCCATTAACAGATACCCCAATAAAAAGCACTTACTGCAGACAAAACCAGTCAATGCTTTTGTTAGGGTTGCTGTTGTGACGTGTAGGTAGATGTAGAGACTCATTAAAAAGTAGTTGCTGTAATTCAATGCAAAATCAGACCCCAACTTAATAGCACTTTCTGTGGCTTGATAAAAGAAAGGTGCTCAAGTTGAAGTAGAATTCAGCATGTTCTGGAAAGCAGAGAGCTATGGAAATGACCTATAAGTAACACAGTTAAGACCACCCCAAAGAGAAGCAGTTATGAGCTATGGGCTCAAATAATGCTTCTCTTTGAAGGAATCTTTCTATTGGCAACAAGAGGATAATACTGACTATCAGGTGATTTTATGTTGCATAAGTCACGTCAAACTACCCCAACAAGTAGCACTTACTGCATTATATAGACAAGTCAATGCTAGTGTTAGGGTACCAATTGTGACAGGTTTGGTAGGGAAAAGGCCAGAGTTGGAGATCTCTGGTAAAGACTACTTACTGGTTTGGTAGAGAAATGGCCACAGTCGTAGAGCTCTGGTAAAGACGACTTGCTGCTTACTCCATGATGCCCATCTTTACTGGAGCCCAATCATTTAGGTGGTAGTCCTCCAAGGAGTCTGACTAAAGTGATTTGTTAACCTGGGACGTGCTCATTTTAAATACTAGATTACACCAACTGATAGCTGTGCCATTCACGGCCAAGCCCCTTCCACACCTATTGTGAAATAAGTATTGGTCTTCATGCTAATGTGAGTAGGCAGCTTACGACTGAGGTGCTTGAGCTTGATGAGTCGTCTTCCACATTGTCAGCAGATTGTTGATGTGAAAAAGTTGTGTGTGATTACGTAGAAACAAAGAACATAACACATGAAAGCAGTTTATGTTGTCTTTCTTGATACTCAAGAGCAGAGTCTAGTGGCAAAACACAGATATGGCTACCCTAAAGAGAAGCACTTATTCTTCCAGCAAATAAATGAATGCTTCCATTTAAGGTAACTTTAATGTGAAGCAAGGAGATAAACTATGTTTAGATAAGCTCCACAGAATGCTTGTAGTAGAATGGCCATTAACAGTTACCCTAATAAAAAGCACTTACTGCAGGCAAAACCAGTCAATGCTTTTGTTAGGGTTGCTGTTGTGACATGTAGAGACTCAATAAAATTTAGTTGCTGTAATTCAATAGAGAATATATTCATTCTGTATGAAAAAAGAGTGCGTGATTAGAAAGTAACAGCACATAACACATAAAAGCAGTTTATGTAGTCTTTCTTGGTACTCAAGAGCAGAGCCTAGTGGCAAAACACAGATATGGCTACCCTAAAGAGAAGCACTTATTCTTCCAGCAAATAAATGAATGCTTCCATTTAAGGTAACTTTAATGTGAAACTGGGAGAAAACCATGTTCAGAAAAACACCACAAAATGCTTGTTGTCGAATGGCCATTAACAGATACCCCAATAAAAAGCACTTACTGCAGACAAAACCAGTCAATGCTTTTTCAATGTTTATGTTGACTTTCTTGATACTCAAGAGCAGAGTCTAGTGGCAAAACACAGATATGGCTACCCTAAAGAGAAGCACTTATTCTTCCAGCAAATAAATGAATGCTTCCATTTAAGGTAACTTTAATGTGAAACTGGGAGAAAACCATGTTCAGAAAAACACCACAAAATGCTTGTTGTCGAATGGCCATTAACAGATACCCCAATAAAAAGCACTTACTGCAGACAAAACCAGTCAATGCTTTTGTTAGGGTTGCTGTTGTGACGTGTAGGTAGATGTAGAGACTCATTAAAAAGTAGTTGCTGTAATTCAATGCAAAATCAGACCCCAACTTAATAGCACTTTCTGTGGCTTGATAAATGAAAGGTGCTCAAGTTGAAGTAGAATTCAGCATGTTCTGGAAAGCAGAGAGCTATGGAAATGACCTATAAGTAACACAGTTAAGACCACCCCAAAGAGAAGCAGTTATGAGCTATGGGCTCAAATAATGCTTCTCTTGGAATGAATCTTTCTATTGGAAACAAGAGGATAATACTGACTATCAGGTGATTTTATGTTGCATAAGTCACGTCAAACTACCCCAACAAGTAGCACTTACTGCATTATATAGACAAGTCAATGCTAGTGTTAGGGTACCAATTGTGACAGGTTTGGTAGGGAAAAGGCCAGAGTTGGAGATCTCTGGTAAAGACTACTTACTGGTTTGGTAGAGAAATGGCCACAGTCGTAGAGCTCTGGTAAAGACGACTTGCTGCTTACTCCATGATGCCCATCTTTACTGGAGCCCAGTCATTTAGGTGGTAGTCCTCCAAGGAGTCTGACTAAAGTGATTTGTTAACCTGGGACGTGCTCATTTTAAATATTAGATTACACCAACTGATAGCTGTGCCATTCACGGCCAAGCCCCTTCCACACCTATTGTGAAATAAGTATTGGTCTTCATGCTAATGTGAGTAGGCAGCTTACGACTGAGGTGCTTGAGCTTGATGAGTCGTCTTCCACATTGTCAGCAGATTGTTGATGTGAAAAAGTTGTGTGTGATTACGTAGAAACAAAGAACATAACACATGAAAGCAGTTTATGTTGTCTTTCTTGATACTCAAGAGCAGAGTCTAGTGGCAAAACACAGATATGGCTACCCTAAAGAGAAGCACTTATTCTTCCAGCAAATAAATTAATGCTTCCATTTAAGGTAACTTTAATATGAAACTGGGAGAAAACCATGTTCAGAAAAACACCACAAAATGCTTGTTGTCGAATGGCCATTAACAGATACCCCAATAAAAAGCACTTACTGCAGACAAAACCAGTCAATGCTTTTGTTAGGGTTGCTGTTGTGACATGTAGAGACTCAATAAAATTTAGTTGCTGTAATTCAATAGAGAATATATTCATTCTGTATGAAAAAAGAGTGCGTGATTAGAAAGTAACAGCACATAACACATAAAAGCAGTTTATGTAGTCTTTCTTGGTACTCAAGAGCAGAGCCTAGTGGCAAAACACAGATATGGCTACCCTAAAGAGAAGCACTTAT
The DNA here is from genome assembly GCF_016432855.1 of Salvelinus namaycush. Taxonomy (NCBI): domain Eukaryota; kingdom Metazoa; phylum Chordata; class Actinopteri; order Salmoniformes; family Salmonidae; genus Salvelinus; species Salvelinus namaycush. The sequence continues at coordinate 4,960,317 of NC_052347.1, read as the reverse complement.
TCTTCCAGCAAATAAATGAATGCTCCCATTTAAGGTAACTTTAATGTGAAACTGGGAGAAAACCATGTTCAGAAAAACACCACAAAATGCTTGTTGTCGAATGGCCATTAACAGATACCCCAATAAAAATCACTTACTGCAGACAAAACCAGTCAATGCTTTTGTTAGGGTTGCTGTTGTGAAGTGTAGGTAGATGTAGAGACTCATTAAAAAGTAGTTGCTGTAATTCAATGCAAAATCAGACCCCAACTTAATAGCACTTTCTGTGGCTTGATAAAAGAAAGGTGCTCAAGTTGAAGTAGAATTCAGCATGTTCTGGAAAGCAGAGAGCTATGGAAATGACCTATAAGTAACACAGTTAAGACCACCCCAAAGAGAAGCAGTTATGAGCTATGGGCTCAAATAATGCTTCTCTTTGAAGGAATCTTTCTATTGGCAACAAGAGGATAATACTGACTATCAGGTGATTTTATGTTGCATAAGTCACGTCAAACTACCCCAACAAGTAGCACTTACTGCATTATATAGACAAGTCAATGCTAGTGTTAGGGTACCAATTGTGACAGGTTTGGTAGGGAAAAGGCCAGAGTTGGAGATCTCTGGTAAAGACTACTTACTGGTTTGGTAGAGAAATGGCCACAGTCGTAGAGCTCTGGTAAAGACGACTTGCTGCTTACTCCATGATGCCCATCTTTACTGGAGCCCAGTCATTTAGGTGGTAGTCCTCCAAGGAGTCTGACTAAAGTGATTTGTTAACCTGGGACGTGCTCATTTTAAATACTAGATTACACCAACTGATAGCTGTGCCATTCACGGCCAAGCCCCTTCCACACCTATTGTGAAATAAGTATTGGTCTTCATGCTAATGTGAGTAGGCAGCTTACGACTGAGGTGCTTGAGCTTGATGAGTCGTCTTCCACATTGTCAGCAGATTGTTGATGTGAAAAAGTTGTGTGTGATTACGTAGAAACAAAGAACATAACACATGAAAGCAGTTTATGTTGTCTTTCTTATACTCAAGAGCAGAGTCTAGTGGCAAAACACAGATATGGCTACCCTAAAGAGAAGCACTTATTCTTCCAGCAAATAAATGAATGCTTCCATTTAAGGTAACTTTAATGTGAAACTGGGAGAAAACCATGTTCAGAAAAACACCACAAAATGCTTGTTGTCGAATGGCCATTAACAGATACCCCAATAAAAAGCACTTACTGCAGACAAAACCAGTCAATGCTTTTTCAATGTTTATGTTGTCTTTCTTGATACTCAAGAGCAGAGTCTAGTGGCAAAACACAGATATGGCTACCCTAAAGAGAAGCACTTATTCTTCCAGCAAATAAATGAATGCTTCCATTTAAGGTAACTTTAATGTGAAACTGGGAGAAAACCATGTTCAGAAAAACACCACAAAATGCTTGTTGTCGAATGGCCATTAACAGATACCCCAATAAAAAGCACTTACTGCAGACAAAACCAGTCAATGCTTTTGTTAGGGTTGCTGTTGTGACGTGTAGGTAGATGTAGAGACTCATTAAAAAGTAGTTGCTGTAATTCAATGCAAAATCAGACCCCAACTTAATAGCACTTTCTGTGGCTTGATAAATGAAAGGTGCTCAAGTTGAAGTAGAATTCAGCATGTTCTGGAAAGCAGAGAGCTATGGAAATGACCTATAAGTAACACAGTTAAGACCACCCCAAAGAGAAGCAGTTATGAGCCATGGGCTCAAATAATGCTTCTCTTGGAATGAATCTTTCTATTGGAAACAAGAGGATAATACTGACTATCAGGTGATTTTATGTTGCATAAGTCACGTCAAACTACCCCAACAAGTAGCACTTACTGCATTATATAGACAAGTCAATGCTAGTGTTAGGGTACCAATTGTGACAGGTTTGGTAGGGAAAAGGCCAGAGTTGGAGATCTCTGGTAAAGACTACTTACTGGTTTGGTAGAGAAATGGCCACAGTCGTAGAGCTCTGGTAAAGACGACTTGCTGCTTACTCCATGATGCCCATCTTTACTGGAGCCCAGTCATTTAGGTGGTAGTCCTCCAAGGAGTCTGACTAAAGTGATTTGTTAACCTGGGACGTGCTCATTTTAAATATTAGATTACACCAACTGATAGCTGTGCCATTCACGGCCAAGCCCCTTCCACACCTATTGTGAAATAAGTATTGGTCTTCATGCTAATGTGAGTAGGCAGCTTACGACTGAGGTGCTTGAGCTTGATGAGTCGTCTTCCACATTGTCAGCAGATTGTTGATGTGAAAAAGTTGTGTGTGATTACGTAGAAACAAAGAACATAACACATGAAAGCAGTTTATGTTGTCTTTCTTGATACTCAAGAGCAGAGTCTAGTGGCAAAACACAGATATGGCTACCCTAAAGAGAAGCACTTATTCTTCCAGCAAATAAATTAATGCTTCCATTTAAGGTAACTTTAATATGAAACTGGGAGAAAACCATGTTCAGAAAAACACCACAGAATGCTTGTTGTAGAATGGCCATTAACAGATACCCCAATAAAAAGCACTTACTGCAGACAAAACCAGTCAATGCTTTTGTTAGGGTTGCTGTTGTGACATGTAGAGACTCAATAAAATTTAGTTGCTGTAATTCAATAGAGAATATATTCATTCTGTATGAAAAAAGAGTGCGTGATTAGAAAGTAACAGCACATAACACATAAAAGCAGTTTATGTAGTCTTTCTTGGTACTCAAGAGCAGAGCCTAGTGGCAAAACACAGATATGGCTACCCTAAAGAGAAGCACTTATTCTTCCAGCAAATAAATGAATGCTTCCATTTAAGGTAACTTTAATGTGAAACTGGGAGAAAACCATGTTCAGAAAAACACCACAAAATGCTTGTTGTCGAATGGCCATTAACAGATACCCCAATAAAAAGCACTTACTGCAGACAAAACCAGTCAATGCTTTTGTTAGGGTTGCTGTTGTGACGTGTAGGTAGATGTAGAGACTCATTAAAAAGTCGTTGCTGTAATTCAATGCAAAATCAGACCCCAACTTAATAGCACTTTCTGTGGCTTGATAAAAGAAAGGTGCTCAAGTTGAAGTAGAATTCAGCATGTTCTGGAAAGCAGAGAGCTATGGAAATGACCTATAAGTAACACAGTTAAGACCACCCCAAAGAGAAGCAGTTATGAGCTATGGGCTCAAATAATGCTTCTCTTTGAAGGAATCTTTCTATTGGCAACAAGAGGATAATACTGACTATCAGGTGATTTTATGTTGCATAAGTCACGTCAAACTACCCCAACAAGTAGCACTTACTGCATTATATAGACAAGTCAATGCTAGTGTTAGGGTACCAATTGTGACAGGTTTGGTAGGGAAAAGGCCAGAGTTGGAGATCTCTGATAAAGACTACTTACTGGTTTGGTAGAGAAATGGCCACAGTCGTAGAGCTCTGGTAAAGACGACTTGCTGCTTACTCCATGATGCCCATCTTTACTGGAGCCAAGTCATATAGGTGGTAGTCCTCCAAGGAGTCTGACTAAAGTGATTTTCTAACCTGGGACGTGCTCATTTTAAATACTAGATTACACCAACTGATAGCTGTGCCATTCACGGCCAAGCCCCTTCCACACCTATTGTGAAATAAGTATTGGTCTTCATGCTAATGTGAGTAGGCAGCTTACGACTGGGGTGCTTGAGCTTGATGAGTCGTCTTCCAGATTGTTGATGTGAAAAAGTTGTGTGTGATTACGTAGAAACAAAGAACATAACACATGAAAGCAGTTTATGTTGTTTTTCTTGATACTCAAGAGCAGAGTCTAGTGGCAAAACACAGATATGGCTACCCTAAAGAGAAGCACTTATTCTTCCAGCAAATAAATGAATGCTTCCATTTAAGGTAACTTTAATGTGAAACTGGGAGAAAACCATGTTCAGAAAAACACCACAAAATGCTTGTTGTCGAATGGCCATTAACAGATACCCCAATAAAAAGCACTTACTGCAGACAAAACCAGTCAATGCTTTTTCAATGTTTATGTTGTCTTTCTTGATACTCAAGAGCAGAGTCTAGTGGCAAAACACAGATATGGCTACCCTAAAGAGAAGCACTTATTCTTCCAGCAAATAAATGAATGCTTCCATTTAAGGTAACTTTAATGT